>NW_024962292.1:2191466-2261167 GCF_019238085.1 Lagopus leucura
TTCTTTCCTTCTTTCCTTCTTTCCTTCTTTCCTTCTTTCCTTCTTTCATGTGGAGGTTCTCTAGCTGGATGGGGTTACACAGATAATAAAGGGCGTCTGCAAAGGCTACAAAACCTTTTTTTCTCCCCCAACTATTATTGATAGGGATTCTTTCTCCTTAATCTGTGCTAAGGCATGCTGTCTTTCAAAGGAGCAGGAAAGGAGAAGGCATAAAGAAAGCCTGGTTTGTTTGTCTGACATACTGTATGGACTGAGTTCTTTTCATTTCACTGCGTGGTTTTACAAGTTTTATTAATTAAAAATAAGGAAAAGCGCACACAGAACAAAACCCTCTGAAAATGGAAATGCTGTTAGCAAGTAGAATACAAATAGAGTCAAAGAAGACACAATGTAGGGTCATGCTGCTGTGCCATACGGTAATGAACCTTTCCATCCAAATGCTCTCTTGAAAACGAGAGATCCAGGAAGGTCTCCACCACAAGAACACATGAGGTGAGCATGGCATTGGGCAGGAGGACAAGTCTTGTCAGCATAAGGAGCAACACAACTCAGTTCTGCTAAACCTTTATTTGGAGCCGTGATGAACTGCTTGATTCAAACTAAAAAAAAACTAAAATATGAGCCTCCTTCACGATTCTGTTGAGCCTCTAACAAAAATGGTAATTAAAATTTATTTTGATGACTTTTTAATGAGGGACTTGGAAAGAATGCTTGAATGTTCATGTTTGTAGTAGAGAAGATGATTTTGTAGTATACAGATCAGGCTTCGTAGGTAAAAAAGGCAGAGGTACTTAATATAGTGCACAGCAGTGTGTTGGTCAGTGGCAGACCCTCACTTACGGGATGTTAGAAACAGCACAAATTGAAAATAACTGTGTTAAAGTGTGTGAGCACAGTAGAAAAACTACTTACACAGGGATAGGTATGAATGGGGCTTTGTATGAAGAACTTATTTATAATAATTCTGATCCTTGACAAAAAGTTCAGACTTGCCATAGAAATCTCTGCGTGGAGTCAACGTTTGAGTTAACACTGATTGGCTTGCCTGTCTTCTGCTAAAAATTGAACTTTGTTGGTACGTTTTCTAATGCTTTTCTTTTGTCTGATGAGCAGTTGTGCTCTGTTGCTGTGGGCATGCTCCAACTATACATGTAGCTCTGGGAATATTTCATGGTGCTTGCTCTCCAGAGGTAGGCAGCCTTCGTTCTGTGCTTATCTGCTGCCTTTTCTTTCTTCCCATCCACCTTTTGGATGGCATGTTGAATATGCTAGCCCTTGAATATCTTAGGGAACCCCAAAATTGTGGTTTCTGGGAAAGCTTCTTATGGATGTCAATCTACTTGTGTGCACATAACAGCTTCTTTAAGCAAAAGCATTTGTAGTTATATTTGACTTTCTCATTTGCTGGAAACAAAGTGGTAATGAGCTGTACAGTATATTTGTCATTGCCTAGAAAAGAGCTCTCTAATTAGACTTGCACTGTACTCATGTCTTCAGTTATAATAATATTGAAGATTTCCACTGATTGAGTGTTTAGATTCTTCAGCTGATTATTGTGAAACATGACAAAGATGGGCAACAAGAGTTCATCACTGAATATCTCACCTTCATGTGTAGTTTATGGTGGTCGTGCTCTGAGATTGCATGGAAGAGATCTCCACGTGTTTTGGGGGATGTATGTAGACTTTTTATTCATGGACTACTCGAATTCCAGTAGAGCCAGTTGATTTTCATGGTGCAGTTTCCTCCTGTAGTTTTGTTGCTCCGATAGGCTAACCAATTTTGGGTACACAGATTGTTTCCTTAGGTGCCTTTTGCAGAGCTCTTGAGGCTGAGGTGGTGGGGACTGACTGAGATGTGGAAGGAATGAGCCTGGAGAAACTGTTCGCATTGTCCCGGTCCTATCTGTGCTTCAAGAAGAAGAGGCTAGCATCTGAAAATCTGTCTGTTGAAATCTGGTTCCCTACAGCTATCCAGTGGGGTTAAGTGTACTTATCTGAGTATCTGAGTGACTGAGCAGGGAATGACTGCTTCATTTTCTTCTTTATTTTCCTTTTGGGGTGTAGTGTGGCACGGTGCGCTCTGTTGCAGATGCACATGAGAAAAACTATGATTTTATAATCATGTTCATTACTAAATTTGTTATGGGGAAATTAATTTAGAACTTAGATGGTTGTGTTCTTGTTGCTGTTGAAACCTAGTTTTTATTTATTTATTTTTCTGAAAGTAATAGGAGTTTTGCTTAATGGCAAGATTGCTTTAGTTGCAGCGTTTCATAGAACATCTTTCTTAGCAGCAAACAGGTGCATTTTTAAGCTGTTGCCAACTGTAACCTCTCCTTATGGTGTGTTAGGTTGAGAGGGATGCGATTCCACATATACCTAACCTGGACAAAAATCTGAGGAAAATACACTCCTTCACGTTTGAAAAAGGCAGTGTGTTTGTTGACCAGTTTCTTTTTTAACAGGCATGGTCCTCGTGCGTAGTGAGAATGGGCAGTTGCTGATGATCCCTCAACAAGCCTTGGCGCAGATGCAAGCACAGGCACATGCCCAGTCTCAGCCTCAGAATACTATGACTCCTCGACCTGCTACACCTACCAGTGCTCCTCCAGTGCAGATATCAACAGTGCAGGTTAGTTCAGTGACTTGTAGCATTTAAAAAAAACACTGAGATTCCGCCTGAGAAGAATACACCAGAAAGTTCAGCCTGGAGAAGAGAAGGCTCTGGGGAGACCTTGTTGAGCCCTTTTGATACTTAAATGGATCCTATGAACAGGACAGAGAGCTGCTTTTCAAATGGTCTCATAGTGACATGACGGGGGAATGATTTTAAACTAGAGGAGGACAGATTTAGGTTAGATGTCAGGAGGTGGGGGTGGTGAGACACTGGTCTGGACTGCCCACAGGAACTAGGCATGGATGCTTCATTCCTGGAGGTGTTAAAGGCCGGGTTGGATGGAGCCCTGGGCAGCCTGATCTGATGGGTAGCAACCCTGCCCATGACAAGGGAGTGGGAACTAGATGATTTCTAAGGTCACTTTGAACCCAAGCCACTCTGAATATTTTTTTTCTATTCCTCTTTCCCAAGGCACCAGGAACATCTATTATTGCACGACAGGTGACACCAACTACTATCATCAAGCAAGTGTCTCAGGCTCAAACGACAGTGCAGCCCACAACAGCGTTACAGCGCCCTCCTGTTGTGCAGGTAAGCTTGTGGACACAAAATACATGATTGTAAGACATGGTGCAGAAAGTGTGAAGTGATCCATGTGACTTCCAGGCAGCAATTAGAGGATTCAAATGCTATCACCTAAACATCTAATTGTGCTTTCTTTATCCCTGAATGTACAGGATAAGAGTGTACAGGATTATTATCAGTGAGAAAAATGCAGCTTTTGTTATACACCCCGTTAACCTTTTTCCCCTCAGAGCCTTTGCTTCTGTCAGTGATCTTTCCAGGCCCAAGAATGAATGTATCTGAGTCTCACTCATTTACGCTGCTGTTATACTGTAGGAAGAGATCATTCAATCTGTGTATTTTTTCCTCTAATGTGTGCATCACTGTTCTCATTTACTCTGATTATGAAAAACGAGACAAGTTAAATCTTTGTCTCCTTTTTTTGTTTCCCAAATATCAGTAAGGTAGCTTTGGCACCACTTTTCTTGTGGATCTTTACATAAAGAGCAAGTTTACAAAGGTATTGTTGAAGTTTGGAGAGCTAGCTTTGGCTTGATAAATATTGATTGCCAGTGGTAAGTAGGATGTGGGAAGTCTGTCAGTGGGACTTTGTGTGTGAAAAGTTCTTATTTACAATGCTGCTTCTTTAAAGATGGTGATCTTACTTTGAATTACCAAGTTGTCTGTAGAAGCAGAAAAATGCTTTATCCTCCTATTGTTCATTAAAAGACCTGGAGAAGGCTACAGCTCTTGGGTCACTTCTTTTTGTGAAAGTGGCATTTGAAGGAACAAGCCAAAAGGGTTGAACATTGACAGAAGTTACTTACATCAGTTGTGTTGGCAAACAGCTGTATGAGGGTATGCTTGTGTATTTTGCTGCTTAATTCAGTAAGCAGAAATCGTGCAATACTCAAATCGACTTTAGCCATTGCAGTCTCGAATGTGTAGCATGTTGTGCCATCTGGTGGCTCTTTCTTTCCACTGCAGCAGAAAGTGGATTATCCTTTTGCAGTAGCTGTGAAAGAGGGGCTACTGTCCTGTGGCTTGGTTTGTTTGACAGATCAGGAAGCAATCGTGTTTTAATATATTCCAAGTACAGTAATCTTATGTTTGTGTTCTCTGCAGCCTCAGATTGTTCTGGGTGGTACTGCACAAACAACTACGTTGGGGGCAGCAACAGCTGTACAAACTGGAACTCCTCAGAGAACAGTGCAAGGAACAACAGCAACGTCCACTGCTGCCACAGTAAGCTATTGAGTGCTTTTAGAATCAATTCTGCTGCATTTCTGTATGTGCAGCTATACACACACATAGCCTCTGATAAAGTGGAAGGCAGTAAAGATGTAGGAGTTGTGTTATCTACTGGTCTTGGAGAAAAGGAGTAAAATTTTAAGCAGCACCATATAATTTATTAAGTGTGAAACGAAGAGCACTTGAATTTTGAGAGCTGCCAAAGTGTAAAATTTATTTCTGTAATGGCTTTTAAAGTATTCCTTTCTTAAAAACCATGAGTTACGTATTCGTGGGAATGTGTATCATTTGACGTAGCAGAAAGGAATCAGCATGAGAAGGGGTAAGAAGCTGACACTGACTTGTTCAAGATACTTGTTTATAGGACTGTGCAGCAGGGAGAACCAGAGTGCACTGTGCTGTGTGCTGGGAAGAGGAGCTTTGCTATTTGTTGCTCTTCTGCAGTGCCTATTTTCACGTAATTTTCATTCATAAAATACTTTGCATTTCCTAGTTTTATTGAGAATCAGAATTTTTTATATTCTGATAACAAAAATGTAAAAAAGGTGTGTATTTATAAAGCAAAAAATTTATTTCAGTTTTATTATTTTCTACGTGGCAGAGACCCTGAATTTATAGATAGTATTATTTTGTGATGAACTGAGAGAAGGACTTGATTTCTCTGAGTTTGTAGTCAAAGTAATTGTTATAAAGAGTTCAGCATCCTTTGTTTGCTTTCTTCACCCTTGTCCCTTTTTAACAGGAAACAATGGAAAATGTGAAGAAATGTAAAAACTTTCTATCTACATTAATAAAACTGGCATCATCTGGAAAACAGTCTTCAGAGACCGCAGCTAATGTGAAAGAATTGGTACAGAACCTACTGGTAAAAAAAGTTCAAAAGAAACTTTTTTGTGGGATAGCAGTATGTGGGCCAAGTCAGCTCAAAGCTTTTCTTATGATGAGGAGAAAGATCTTAAAATAGCAGAAAAATGAAACTGAAAAAAGTTTTTCTGAGTTAAAATATATGCATGAATTTTTATTTGAAGCTTGAAAAGCAGACGTTCTTGCTTATGTTCTCATGAGAACTTACCCATGGCACTCATTAATCTATAGTAGTTGACTTAGGTGAGTTAAATTTAAGTTGCAAATAGTGCAGATATGAAGTCTTTAAATTCAACAATTTTTATTGATAAAACAGAGAACAAAAAGATGAATTGTGTACTTCAGGGAAGGCAGTTCACAGCTGGCACGATGGTTCAGTGTAGGAAGCTGCAAACTTTTACATAAACGTAATAGCTGAAGCTAATGTTAAAGCTGGACGTAATTAATATTTATGAATGAGTTTTTATTTCTGTATTACTACTGCTCAGTGTAGGTGGTAGTGACTTTTAATTTAAGATGAAGTTGTGTATTCCAGGTGTTATCACACAGTAACTAGAAGTAGTCTCAAAATCAAATCTTGAAATGTGTCTTCCTATGAGGAATCTACAACTGCTTTTGTGAGAGACAGCTTCATTCAAAGATTGTTACTGTGATGAAACTACTGATAAGTAAAATAGTGGAGAATGATTAAAAACTACTAATTTTCAATAGATTTAGTATTTCTCTTCTTTTGGTGTTGAAGAATTTAATTTCTGCAATTTCATCCGTTTTTCTTTTTGAAGGATGGAAAAATTGAAGCAGAAGATTTCACCAGTAGGCTCTACAGAGAACTTAATTCTTCACCTCAACCTTACCTTGTGCCTTTTCTGAAGGTAATGTGTGTTCACTACACCTCCTGGTTATCTACTTGCAGCAGTGAGCACAAGCATATCTTCTGCCACTACAAGAATTCCAAGAGGGTGTAGATGGAGTTTGAAATGGTACCTGGTTAGGCTTCTGCTCTCTTAAAATAATGTTTTTTGTCTCCTGGTTCCAGAAGTTTGTTAATATAATTCATTGGCATAGTCAGTAGGTGGCTGTTTTAAGAAATCTGAGAAGTGAGGGTTTGCTTCCTATGACTTATGAACTGTTTCTTTCCATAGCTCCAAGCCTAGGAGTTGATTTATTATGGTTTCTGAAAAATAGGGATTGAATGAGAGAGAAAAGCCGACCTTCTGGACAAACTCACACTCTTACGCTTCTGTGCGTGTTTGTGTGGATAAACAGGAAGGTTGTCATCTCTAAATAATACATGCAATCTGTCATAAACTTTATAGTCATTGGACACAGCTCAAAATAATTTTTATTCCGAAACGTTTTCTACCTGAAAAATCAGAGAAGGTACAACAGCCCTTTATGGTAAGAGTATATCTTGACTAATGTATGATTAAGGGATGCATTTATAGTTGTAGGTGTGTGTTGACGTTTCTGGGGTCTTAAATGCTTGTTCATACTTGAGCTATTCACAGGGACAAATTGTTACCATACAGAAATAGCTAATGTAAGTAAAACACTGCAGTCGTCTAATCCATCACATCTTATAGCTTGGTGTATGTAGTTAGGAATGCAGTCAAGGAAGGCAGTGTGAGCTTAGGCTGCTAAATATGTTAAGGTTTCTAGGTGGGCTCAATGTGCCCAGTTTCTACAACTAAAGGTGCTGCTGCTCTGTCTAGCTTAAAGTGGGAAGTGGCATGGTATTTCTGTGTGCTGCTATCCTGTTTTCTTTTCTAATGTAGAAGTGCATGCATCCTGTTACAATGAACTAAAATTAAATGAATTGCTGTTTATGATTAACATTTTCTTTTGTGATATAGGATTAAAATACTCAAGCAAATTCTTTCCTTTCCTCTTTTTAGAGGAGTTTACCTGCCTTGAGACAGTTAACACCAGACTCTGCAGCTTTCATTCAGCAAAGTCAACAGCAGCCAACAACGCAGCCAACAACGCAAGCAACAACTGCACTTACAGCAGTGATGCTCAGCCCTTCAGTTCAGCGCGCAGCAGGGAAGGCAACTGCAACTGTAACAAGTACTCTACAGCAACCTGTAATCAGCCTAACTCAGCCTACACAAGTTGGTGTTAGTAAACAAGGACAGTCGACACCACTGGTACGTAAGTTGAAGTGTGTCATCTGTTGCTGAACAGGTGGTTTCTCAGAGTGCAGTGACTTGACAGGTTGATTGTTTAATTCAGTCGAAGGTCTTTGACCATTTTTTTAAGGGTAGCTGCTAAGGAGGAGAACAATATATATAATTTAAAATCCAATTTGATTAAAGTACTGTATTTCCTGTTTTAACAAAAAATGCTGGCAGATTTTCTCAATTACTGCATAGCCATGAAAGCAGTATTATGGAGGAATTTTCATTTTCTATTTCATAAGTCTAATGACAAATTCTTTCTCCTGTTCTGGAATAAAAATTTAGATCTGTATGTAAACTTTCATGAAAACCAGGTAAGAGTAGTATCATGTGCACACCACCTCTTAATATCTTCTTGTAGCAAAACAGTGCCTCCACATAAGTTTTTTTGGGGATAGGTATTGACTAATGTGCACAATTGAATTGCTGTGATTTCTTGCTACTTAGTATATGAGCACTTACCATTCATCTGAGCTTCTCTATCCATACACTTTTGCAAGAAATGGAAAGTAGAGATCACTGTGGTCAATTTGTAAATATTCAGTGCAACCAAAAAGAAGGGGGGAAAAGAAGGCAGCCTAGTACAAAGCTACACAGCTGTGGCTTACGCTGATTCTGGATGAAAACAGTATAAGTAAAACCAGCTGAATTAACTGTACCAAGTTGCTATTATTTCTAGTTCTTAAATCTGTTCAGACAGATGCAATTTGCCTCTGTTTTTCTAATGTAGAAAACATCTTTGTGATTATAGATAGAGTTCTTAAACAGAAATAGGGGGTTTTCTGCTGGTTTGTTTGTTTTTTTTTTTGGTCACAGAAAGTGGGTTATTAATTTTTTTTCAACCAAGAATGGTTTCATTTTAAAGAAACTTGAATACCTTAACATGTGCTGAACCTAGATGGACGAACGGATGTGTTGGTTGTTAGGCTTTGTTTTTCCCACCTGATTCTTAGCCCTAGTTGTTTCAGATTTGTTTACAGGTTCTTTTCTTCCTACAGGTTATTCAACAGCCTCAGAAAGCAGGGACGTTGATAAGGCCCCCACAGGTAACGTTGACACAGACACCGATGGTAGCACTGCGGCAACCACACAGTCGTATTATGCTCACTACTCCTCAGCAAATTCAACTGAATCAACTTCAGACAGGTAGGAGGTCACCTGATATGTGCCGTTCTGATAGCATTCAGTTGGTTTGCTTAGCATCACTTTTGAGGTGCCACTGGTGCACTATTGCAGCACTGCTAAAATCTTCAGTGCGTAGTGTAGTGGCTGGGGGTGCACGCGTGCAGGGCAGTGTTTGTAGCCAGAGAAAATGTGTGGGTGCTGGAATTGTATGGGAGGGCACTGCTCTAGGTGGGTGAGATGCTGACAGAAATTGTTGAGGCAAAATCTTTGTGCCAGGCGTATTGTCATTATTACCTGTGACTGGCTTGTAAATCTAAACTCTGACGCAAATTTGATGTACAAATCTTGTCTGTTTTCCTGCAGTACCTGTGGTAAAACCAACAGTATTACCTGGAAACAAAGCTATAGCCACTGTTTCAACACAAGTAGCTGCTGCTCAGAAGAATAAACTGAAAGAACCTGGGGGAGGTTCTTTTAGGTGAGGAACCATGTGCTCATTTGTACTCATACATACTGCCTGGGCAGCCTGCAGAACTTAGTGGGAACCTGTCCATGTACTCTAGTGGTGCTGAATCAGGCTAGGTAAATGCCCAAGAACTGAAAATTGATTTTCTGTAGCCAGATTTGTTCCTTAAAGACTTGTACAAACAGCTGTGGACATGCTTGTGCCAGATTGGTTTTATCATTTACCTGGCACTAAGGGTAAATATTTAAACTCACAAACAATTCTTGTCTGAACAAGCAAATAGAATTAATTCCTCTGCACCTTCCAACTCTGCTCAGATTGTTTGGATGTACAGCCTGTTTTACAATGATGAGAGCAGTTTATTGTTATTTGTGGTGGTGATGTATCTAGTCTCTTGTTTCTTAAGGTACCAAAATGTTGCATAAGAAAAGATATTGAGAAAAACAGTTAGGAAATGCAAAATGACAGAAATGCTCCTCTTTGGAATCCAATGATGTTAGTTTAATTTTAGCACATAATAAAAGCAAAAATGAAATGGAATATTCAGATTCATTATGGAACTCATTATGTGCAGCCGTGGTTTTGTAGCAGTGTGTGTAGATATAAGTGTAAATTTAATGGTTGTAATGAATTTTCCTTTCTTAAGGGATGACGATGACATTAATGACGTTGCATCAATGGCTGGAGTCAACCTGTCAGAGGAAAGTGCTCGGATATTGGCAACAAACTCGGAGCTGGTGGGCACGTTAACAAGGTCTTGTAAAGATGAAACCTTCCTCTTCTCGGCACCTTTACAAAGAAGGATATTAGAAATAGGTATGCTGATGTTTCTGGAGATTTAATAAGCACATTTCACCAGTGCTGTGTTCAATGAAAGGCATTTTCCGTACAAATTAATTTGAGTAGTTCTAAAGTTGTTAGAGCAGTTGTCTTTTTGTGTAATTGGGTGCTTGTAGGTGATCGTTCAGCTTATGAAAGTGGAATGGTGTGAAGAATAACAAAGCTATAGAAGTATGGCAGTTTAACACTAAAATTACGGTACCTGGTTAAAACTGACTGTATAAAATCATACAGCAACAAAAATAATGAAATTTGTTTGGAAAAAAAGATAAATCCAGGAGCTACTTTATCATGTTTACTTACAAGTCTACAAGTGATAGAATAACAAAAGGCCTTCTTCAGTTACTTGTTTTGCTGTAGCATGCAGCATTTCTGAGTAGTCACAAGCTTTGCTAGGCTAAACTTGGGTGTATACCATTTCCTATCTAATGCTTATTTTCATACATGCATGAAAGCCTCGCTTTGCCAAGCGTTTACGTTTCCATGATAGACATTGGCCATGATGTTTAACTGAATTGTGTAAGTAGTATTGTTAATTGTTATTTTTTCTATAACTTTTTGCTCTGATCATAGGTAAAAAACATGGAATAACAGAAGTCCATCCTGACGTAGTTAGCTATGTATCACATGCTACACAACAAAGACTACAAAACCTCGTGGAAAAACTATCAGAGACTGCTCAGCAAAGGAATATTTCTTATAAGGTAACTGCTTAATTGCACAAATCACACTGCACACAGTGTGCTGTTATGTGCATGTGTTCGATGTTCTTCATTCTCTAAAGTTAGGCAGTTTATTGTCTCTGATTCATCTTACACTAAGATATTAATGTATCTGGATGACTAGTAGGCTTCAGCTTGCACGTGTAAATTGTTTTTAAAACAAATGTAGATGAACTATTCCTACCACTTAATTATATCAAATGTGTAAAATCTGAGTGATTGTACAATGGGAGAGGCAGATAAAAGATGTGATTTGTTGTTGTTCACCACACCCCAGCATTGTGTGCTGTCTGGTAAAGGTCAGTCAGCATCAAGTCTCCCAGAGCAAAGCTGAGTGATGTGATAGATGAGTTCTTCGTCTTTCATTTCCTTTCTTCAAGTGTACAGCAACATTGCCAGCTACCTTTTTGATCTCCAATTGAAGCTACCTGAAGGAGCTGTTCTCCAGAAGCCTTTTTTGTGTGCTTAGTGATGATATAATTGTAGAACCCCTGTGTTCCTTTGTTTCTGGAGTTCTATCTATATGGGCCCACCGGGCACTGGGAGGAAAGTAATTGTTGAACATATATTAATATTTCCTTTCAAGGAAATATTCTTTGACTGCTCTGACCCTCCAAAAAGGGATACTGTGAGTTATAGAAGTCCAGCTCTACAACTGCCCTAGCAAGAAGATGCAGCCAAATCTAGTATTGAGGCTTACATCAATTTATATCCTTCCCTCCTCCCATTGCCAGCACATAGGAAGCATATCCTCTACTCCTTTTGATGGTAGCTAATGTTAAATGAGTAGGGAAGCTAATGTTAAATGAGTAGTTTCCTTTGTAGGGAAACAAGTGGCTGAATATAAAACGAGCTACTGAGTTTTACCTGCTTTTCAATCACCCGGCTGTGTTGTATTAGAAGGAGTTGCTTGCATCTGTTAATGCTGCTGGGATCAGTGAGGGACTAAGGAGCACTGCTCTGAATTCTCAGGACTGCTGTCTGACAGATGCATATGCTTAATAGATGCAAATAGAAGAAAAAAGAATCTCTAAAATATGTTTGTGAAGGTAAAACGCTGATGGTATTAATGTGGAAGTCAAAGTCTGATGAATTCACAAAATAGAACAAAATGCTTTTAAGAGCTGGTTTGACTGGTGTAAACACACACTTGCTGTTTGGTTGAAAAGGACAAAGTGAACAGTTGAGATTTAAATGTATATGTTCTTCTCCAGTACAGTACAAGCTAACAGCTTTGTTTTTAAGATATGTAATGAGGAACATATTTGCCATGTTTTCAGGATGATGAAAGATACGAACAAGCAAGTGACGTTCGGGCACAGCTCAAGTTCTTTGAACAACTTGATCAAATAGAGAAGCAGCGTAAAGATGAACAAGAAAGGGAAATTTTAATGCGTGCAGCAAAGGCAAGTGCTTGGATTTCACACACATTTGCAAATTGTCTTCCTTTTTTTTTTTTTTTTTACGTCAAAAGTGCAGAATTTCTTCTCTTTGTAAAGGACATCCAGTGAAGGAAAGACTGATTTTCTGAGGTGGAACATGATGAGGGCTGTATCTGTAGGTACAGCTCTGTGCTGCTTTCCACAGAAAGGGCAGCTGCTGTGCCTTTCTCATTGCATTTCCCCAAATTTAGTAGGCCCTCCAAGCCAGTCTTTGTGCTTTTCACTGTGGAAAAAGGCTAATTTTATTGCTTGGTTGTATTCCTAAATTATATGCAATAGAGAAGTTACCAGTGTTTTGGGGAATAGAGTTCAGAAACGTTCTGACAAATAGAAGAAATGTAATTAATAGGAAGCAGTTGATGTAAGCACTGCACTTTTTGGTTGTACTTGGTGACCCAAATATAGGATGAATGTGACTACCTAGGAAGGAGCACAATTCACAAAACAACCTAGGATTTCTGTTATGGTAAGGTAGGAGTTGATGACATCAAAACTGGTTAGTGCAATGTTTGCACATAAGACGTCAGCAAACATTTCAGTTGGTTCCTATTTATTACACTTGAGATGGAATACTCTGTCCAGGAGCCCTATGGCAGGTAGATTTCTGAAGGAAAGCAATTTACAAGTCTAGAAAATGTGACCTATGAAGTAAGAAAAGATTTTATACATTCTTTTCAGAAGAGGGAAGACTGGGGTGAGATACATGTAAATCACTGCACTTACTCTATGAAACAGTAATTTGCATGTTCTTATAATTTCCTGTGTTTGTGGCACCTGGAGTGCAGCAGGAAAGACCTTGGTTAATCGTGAGGAAAAGCTTAACGTTTGAAGGATGCTTGAGTATTGAATTAGAATAATTTATTTTGTTGTATGGGATTGAAAACACCATTTGTTTGGATACACGTGGTATTGCTGTGTGAGGAGTATGAATGAAAGACTGTCTTGAGTTTCTTCCCATTTTCTGTTTGTTTGACTTCTTGGAAAAAAGCAGAAAACTAGAAGCAAAGAGAGCTGATACACATATCCCCAAAAACACAACCAAAGGCAGTGCCTTAATATCATCAGACTATAGAGTTTACTGAAATAAGGCATTCTGTTACTTCTAAGAATATGGAATACGATGGGCAGGTGGTGATGCTTGAGGTCCGTTGGCCACTTAAGTGGCCTTCTGTTCAAATGGCAGCTTGACCATTTGTAGGCACAGCAAATAATGTTCTTACCAACCATGTGGTTGTATGTATGGGAGGAATTCTTCTGAAAGGTAAAGGTGTGATTCCTTTTTGAGATTCAGAGTTGTGCGTATGTTGTGCCTCATAGTGGTTTTCTTTAGGCATAAATGTGTGCTGTTCCTTTCCTGTTTTTAACAAAGCTGAAGAAGGGGGGGTGCTTTCTCAAAAACAATTACCTGAAGCTAAGAAATGGAAAAATGTTTTTAATTTCTAAGAATGATTTTCCTTCCCTGTCTCTTCTCCAAAAGTGATAGGTAGCTACTTTCCACTTCCCATGGGAGTTAAGAAAAGCCTTCATATGCAGTATAAGACATATCCTCTTTTAACTGCTTTTGTAAATTAATTGATTTTTCTTTTTCTTTTTCTTCCCTGACCTGTCCGTGTTCGTCATTTTATCAACACAGTCTCGATCCAGGCAAGAAGATCCAGAACAGCTTAGGCTGAAACAGAAGGCCAAGGAGGTAAGTGTTTCACTTTAAGGTTAACTTTTATTTGGAAAATTTAAAGGAAAAATAATTAATGGTCCTCTTTCTGGCAAATGCAGATGCAGCAACAAGAGCTAGCACAGATGAGACAGAGGGATGCCAACTTGACTGCATTAGCTGCAATTGGCCCAAGGAAGAAAAGGAAAGTGGATTCACCGGGATCTGGATCAGGGACAGAGGTATGGTGTAATTGCAGTTCTTGGTTTTGCTGCACCACTCCACTGTAAAAGACTTTTTTTCAGAGCTCTCTTCCCTCGTGTGTGGAAGTTTCTGAGTAGCAGAATTGTATTTTGAATGTGTTCAGATTTTCTTTCTCCAGGGCCAGGATTAATTTTTAGCATCGATGCAATGACATGGGGAGTAAAACTGAGTGATGTTCCCTGTTCTGTGGGACCTGGGGCATGTTAGAAAGCAGTTGCTGTTTGCTCAAGTCTGTGCCTTTTTGGACCGCCACGGATTTGGAAGAGATTGTTATAATTGTAGCCAAACTGATTAAGTAATAGCACAGCCTAATTAATGCCTTTAGTGAGGTGGCTGAAGTGATAGAGTTGAATCACTAGGAGCTTCCAATTATAGGAAGTTGCCTAATTTATTTCATCATCATTGATTGGCCTTAGTTTTAGGATTTCTGCAGCAGATCAGTTGGACAATTTCTGTGTGATTGTGGTGCTCACCTACATCCTTTGATATCTCACAACTTAATCTAGCCTTTTGAAGATTAAAAAAGTCTCTTCTGACAAAGTTATCAGTATGCTCAATACTTGATTGGTTTAATGTTCATTTAATTTCAGGTAGATTGATAAACTATCTGCAGTATTTGTAAACAAGTTAATGAACATGATATGATATAAAATTGCTTTGTGCATGGAAGACACTGAATATAGGGTTTCTCTAATGCTTAAAAAGGACTTGTTATTAACAGGACCAAAAGCTCTGTTTTCATAATTTGAGGTGTTTTCCCTGCAGAATTTATCTGATAGCAAGTGACAGGATAGTAATAATTGAATAATTCTGCTTGTGAATGAGCATCCCACATTTTTGCTGCTGAGGCAGTTTCAGCTGTAAAGAAGCTCTGTTTCAGGATAGTTCACCTCGTTTTATATTGAGTCGTTAACAAATTCCCGAATTAAAGTTTTGTAAATGCAGTTTAAAATTAGGAAGTTTGCAGACTGTGGCCCTGAGATCAATACTGGTATAAATGATGTGGCCTCTGAGCAGTACACTGAAATCTCCCGGGGTGTTCCTGTGGCATTGCCTGCTCAGCTGTGCAGCAGTGTCAATAGGCTGTTCGTGTCACTTGGGTTATGAAATGTGTTTCATATCTGCTGCGAACGCTTGTTTGTGTTTCATCTCAATCTGACTAATTTAGTTATCCTAGATTAATCGCTTACTGGTTAACCAATTAACCACAGGTTTCCAGGAAATCTAATTTTTTGTCGTTTAATTAAGAACCAGCTGCTTTTGATCTGATAAACTCACAGCTGTGCTTCTGCTGCTGTGTCACTTGACATTTTTAAATTGAGCTCCACTTGTCGCCGTTTGTGTGCAGTTTGTAGCTAAGGCATATTACAAGAAGTGTGGAAAATAAGGTTTGTCATTACTTAGACACAGATTTGTAAATGTAAGCTTTTGATGTCTCAGAATGCTGAATCTTAATTTTGTGTAAAATCACCTCTAAGTAATAACTGTACTGTTTCAAAATCAACACAACAGGCTGCTGTCATTTTTGCAATCTTATGTCCACTTGATTCTATTGACAGTTATGAGAAAGGTGCTTAACTCATTCTGTGCCTACAGGAGTAGCAGTTACCTCTCTTTATAATGGCTCCCAAAATGTCTATTGGTTTGAAGTGGTCTATGTAATAAAATGAGGATTGAGCCTCTCCTAATGCAGCAGAGGGTTGTTAGGGCAGTATGGTAAGGTTGCAGTTGGACTTGATGATCTTTAAGGTCTCTTCCAACCTGAGCAATTCTGTGATTCTAAGGAATATTTGAAAGACAAAAATAAAAGAACCCCACCCAGCCTTTCTTACTATAGACCTTTTATTCCTAACTTGTATGTATCTGACACTTAGCATCCAATGCTGTCCTGCATCCAGTGTCCATTGAAGTAGATAGAAAATAAACACAAATGTTGTGTAAGTGCTTTAAAATGTGCCTTTGGAAATCTGGCCTTTAAGCAGTGCAGAGGGCTTGTAGGCTCGACAAGTGATGTGCTTGCTGTGAGTGGTGAGGTGCTGGCACAGCTGCCCAGAAGCTGTGGATGCCCCTGGAGGTGTTCAAGGCCAGGTTGGATGGGGCCCTGGGCAGCCTGGTCTGCTATTAAATGTGAATGTTGGTGGCCCTGCGTGTGGCAGGGGGTTGGAGATTCATGATCCTTGAGGTCCCTTCCAACCCTGGCCATTCTGTGATTCAACTCCATTGCTGGTGGTGTGCTGCAGTGACAGCACCTTCCAACACAGGGTTAGGTTGGTTCCTCAGTTGTGTGCACCAAGAATCAGCATACAGATGTGACATGTAGAGGACTGCATGGGTGTGTGTCTCAGCAGCTTGTTCACATGGCTCTTGTGCTACTGTACTACTCTTGCTTTCCTCAGGTCTACGGTGTTCTTGGAACACTTCTTTTGATGCTCCAGAACGCCAGGCAATGGACTTCTGGTGTCAGCTGGTTTTTAAAATTCATGGAGAAAAGAGTAGCAGACCATTCTAGTGAATGAAATTGGAGGTGAAAAAAATGTATCTATAAGCAAGCCATGGAAATGGTCTGTTTCCAGTCACGCCACATGTATGATTTCTTCTCATGCACAAAGAGCAAAGTATCTCCAACGGGCAGCTGCTGAAAGTATCCCGGGCTTGTAAAGCTGGAGCTGAAAGTTGGTTTTTGGTCTCTTTGTGCCATCTGCTGGCGGCTGTGCTCACTGCTGCCGTTCTGTTGTGCCGGGAGATGAGGAGCAGCGCTGCGCCTCGGTTGCTGTGCTGCATCGCTGCCCGACAGGGCGCTGGGTGCACGTGTTGGAAGACTCAGTGATACATCCATATCTGTCTCTATCTGCTGAAAGAGACAGTCTGTTACTGTAGACAGCGTTCTTGCTGGATCTCATGGCATTTAAAGCACTGTGGGATTTCCTTGCTTACGTAAAGGAAAGCATAAAAAACAGATAGGAGTTGTATTAATCACCTGTGTCCTCTCACAGCTGTGATTTCTCTTCTGCAAGTGAAAATTCGACTCAGCTGTAGCAGAGTTGCTCTATCAGCTTGGTTAGGAGTCCACCTGCATGTAAACAGCTGAAGAAGGGCTGTGGCATGTCTAAACATCTCTAAAGAAATCTTGTGGTCTTTCTGCTGTTTTTCTTGTTCTTTTTTTTTCTGAAGTAACAAATAATGCTTTACTTGTGGCAGATGACCAGTGTGTACCAGAGGGATAAACGTTGCCAAATGATAGACAGGAATTCAGAGATGGTTAGAGAATGTCTGCTGGTGTCCAGAATAGCTGCTGCTTAATATAATCCTGAGCTTGGTCCCAGCTGTCGTCAGCAACAGGCAGAGCTGGTGGCACTCTGCTGTGAAGATCAGGGGAGATCAAGGGTGTGATTGGAGACCTCCCAGCCCCGTGGATGGGTGCAATTCCCAGTTCTGAAAGAGCTGCAGGGCGAGGGTCTGTACAAACACTGAGGCTTTTTGTTTGCTTTGCTTTGTGGGATTGCCTTACTACAGACAGAAGCAGCTTTTTGGTATGGTTTGTTCGTTTGTTTAATTTGAATTATGTTAAGCATCACCGGTAGCATTTAATTATTGAACTGCAGGTAATAAAACGCTAATTAAGAAATGCCTAAGTTGATAGCGTGCACCGTCTGCGAGCTGCCTGGACGTCCTCCGCTGGCTCTCATCTTGTGTTTTCTGTGCGAAGCTCTGCACTGAGTGTGGCCACAGACCTGTTCTGATGCTTCTGCTCTTTTCCTCCCCAGGGATCTGGTTCGAGTGCAGCAGTCCCAGGCAGCTCTGGAGTTGGAACAACCAGACAGTTTACGCGACAAAGGATAACGCGGGTGAACCTCAGGGACCTCATATTTTGTTTAGAAAATGAGCGAGAGACAAGCCATTCACTATTGCTATATAAAGCATTCCTTAAGTAAAGTGGAAAAGATCAAGGTATTTTTGACGGAGAGCCGCCTGGGGACATTTTTTTATATATTTGCAGATTTCGCCTTTTTGTAACAAGCAAATGGGATATTGTTTGAAAAACAGCCACCTCTTTACATGGAACAGTTTTATATTCCTGTTTATAAATAAACTCTTCAGTGTGAGAGAAAATACGTTTCTGTAACAGTGAGGATACTTACAAGGCCTGTGGATACTATAAAAGGACAATTAAACTTTAACTCATCTCTTGATTGAGTGGCCTTCTTGCCAAACAAGCCATATATAAAGACTGATGGAATCGTTTAGCAAATAACTAGCTACCCTGTCAGCCCTGTAGCAGTTTTGACATTAATTGTGCGTTTCAGTTCAGTTTTATTCAACTCAATCAGTTATATAGGCATATGTCTACAGCAGATGACCTCATTTCATTTAGCTTGGTTTTTTTGAACAGTCAGTTAGCAAAGCAAACTGATTTTTTTAAGGATATTTATCTTTCCCCCAAATGTTCCAAATCTAGAGGGATATACAGTTAATTTTAAACATAACCTCAATTTTAATCACATTATTGCTTATTAGAGGCCCTGAAATCCCGTAAAGGAGGGTTACTTCTGAATGTTTTAGCAGCATCTGTAAAAATGCATTTTATTTGCTATAGTTTGTAAAGCTGTAAAGTTAAAAAAGGAAAAAAAGGAAAAAAAGAGAAACCTTTTCAGCATAAATATATTTTACTTGCACTGTGTTTTTTAGCTAAAGTGAAAGCTTAGATTAAATAAAATCGAAGTTGAGAGGAATCATCAGTGTGAATCAAGTGTTGAAAAATGGTTGGTGTATTTTGTCAGTAATTGTACATAATTTTTGGCACATAACATAAAAATGGCTATGTAAACTATAATTATTTTGCTAAAAGACTGTATGCAAGCTGTGGGCCTACTTTAAAGATGTCCAGAGCAAAGTCCCTTCTTTGTACCTATTTTTTTATTACAAATATACTAATTGGTTCTTTATATTTTCAGAGGTTATTGTATTAAATTGTCTATTGATAGTACTTTTATGACTGTAAATACTTTGGCTTTCTTTGTGTGACCTCTCATGGTAGAATTTAACTCTCTTGCGTGTAAACTGAATGCTGATCAGTATTTTTATCAACACCTGACAACTGTTACACCCCTTTCATTTTGTCTTTTAGGAAATCCTGTCTTTCCATTTTTTTTTCATGTAAATTTTGCACAGTTACTTGTTCATATGTAAATATTTACTTTCAAAAATGAAGTTTTTAATTGCTATTGTTTTATATAGGATTGAAAGAAAATTAACTCCTTTATTAAAAACAAATTTATCTGTATTTGCTAATGTATTTTTCTCTCTGAATCTTTTCTCCTCTTGAATTTATTTTTCTTGGTACAGTAAAAGTTGGGGCTGCCCGAGGGGATGCTGTTTGCTAAAGATGCACTTTGGTTTCTTATTGTTTTGTTTTGTTTTGGAGGTGTGTAACTTGCTCCATCTGGAAGCATCGTTATTGGCTTGGGGATCTCAGATGGAGGCCAATGGCTCGTGGGGTGTTTTGTGCTTGGTTTTTAAGTGGGGAAACTTTTTGAAGAGATCCTGAGAAGTATTTGGTTTTGATCTAGTGAAGCAAGAGGGCAAGCCTCCTTCCTCAGCCATAGCTGCTGCAGCGGGATGCAGAAGGAGGTGTGATAGAACACTTGGAGCACGGCTGTGAAAGAGCACCATCAGGAACTCGTTGTTGTTTACTGATGTGAAAACCAGAAGGTCTGTTTCTGATGCTCTGTACTGAATGTTTCGCTTCTGATTTTTTAAAAAAGAATTTTCCCCACGTGAGTGGTTTACAACAATAAATAAACTCACAGTTGTGAGGTCCCAGTCCCCCCTGTTAGGTGCACAGAAAAATCAGTGGCTTTCATCATTGTTTCTTGTGGACAGACAAACCTACCTATGGGTTCCTGCACCACATGTGCTGCTGGAGGGCTGCATTGCTCACGTGGCACAGAGACCCACTGCAAAGCAGAGGGCTGCAGCAGTGTTATGCTCCCCACCATCAGGTACAGCACTTACTGGAAGGTTTTACTTGTTTGTTAACTGCACTCTGTCTTTGGAATTAGGTGATGTTGTTAAGTACAAAGAAACGGCCTTGACTTCTGGCCACATCATTGTCATAGCTTGTCATAGCCTTCCTTCCATCCAACGAGCACAGAGCTGCTGCAGGTGAGTTGGGAAGAACCTCCTGACCCTGGTGTGTTGCTTTGGGGTAAGGCATACCTGAGAAACTGGAGCTGCTTGGCTCTCTGCTGTCCAGGCAGAAGGCTGGGAAGTGCTGGAGCAGCCAGAGGAATTGGGCAGAGGAGGCAATCTGTAAGGTTGCAGCACTTGGTTTTGGTTTACATCACATCTGGAAGTGCAGTCAGCCCTTGGCTCCATGCAGTTCTTCCCACCCAGAGGCAGTCCCTGATTTCCAGGCAGGAATGTGAGCCCTCCTGTAGCTCACATTTATGTATATGAATGAGATGGTGACTATTTTAAAGCCTCTCAGAAGCTTTATGACCCAGAGCAGAAGTTGGAGCTGAACACAGTGAATGCTGCACAGCCCTGGTGTGTCAGCGCCCTGCAGGGAGGGGAGCTCTGGGCCCTGGTGCAGCACCAGCCCTTTACTATAAGTTTGCAGCACTCTTGCATGTGACCTGCAGGCCCTGCACCCTGCCTTATGTTAGCCTTGCTCTACTTCAACACCATAAATTAGATGGTGTGTAGCTGTAATGCTCCTGAGCTACTGCTGTTGGCTTTTTTCTAGCACAGAAATCCATGGAACCACTGAGATACGATGCACTCTGATGTGAGCCTTGTTTTCGTATTTCACAGCTTTGCAATTGAACTGATATGCTTTCCAAGGCATTGAAATATGCAGGGAAAGGCATGCATAGGCACTGATCAATGCCACCAATATTCCCAACAGCTCAGATTTCATTGGAGACTTCAGTCTGATCCAAGAAATTTCCTCATCTTCATTAATGGTCTGAATTACAAATAACATGCTAACACAGTAGTCACTTCAACAGCTTTGAAACTGGCAGAGAAGAGTTAACAGTTGGGGTAAGTCAGAATCCTGCTTGGTTGCACACCTGATACACGCAAGCAGCAATTTCTCCCTGCCCTGTGTATGTAGATCCATGCATCCAGCTGTAAACTTTTGTACTGTATGTTTACATTGGGAAGAGCCTCTTTAGAGACTTCCAGTGCTCCTGCAGGGCTGTTTGCACATCTGGGCTTTAGGCGAGTGCTGGCTGGGTGCTTCAGTTTGCTCCTAACCTTTGATCAGAGCACAGCGTGGCTTTACAGAATCACAGAATGGCCAGGGTTGGAAGGGACCTCAAGGATCATGAATCTCCAACCCCCTGCCACACGCAGGGCCACCAACCTCCCCATTTAATAGCAGACCAGGCTGCCCAGGGCCCCATCCAACCTGGCCTTGAACACCTCCAAGGATGGGGCGCTTCAGCACTTGTGTACTTCTCAATCCAACAGCAAACCGAAGTCTATCTACAGATATATAAGTGATGTAAATAATTTTTCACGTGCTACCTGGCTTTCTGTCCTGCCTTCAGTGCTCTAATTTCACACTGCTGCAATGGAGCATTGCCAACTGCAGGGATGGAGCTGGGGTCGGTCTGTGTGATCTCCCAGGAGGCGGCGCTGGGATGCAGTGTCCTGTAGGGACAACTCTGCTGTCTGCACACAGTGCCCGGTGCTTTCTTCCCCTTCTGAAGGAGCAAGGGAAAGCTGCGAGGTGGGTGTGCTGGGACTGACCGCTTATGCTTGAAAAGTAATAGCTGAGCAACTTAATGTTTCTTCGCTCTTTCTATCATATATCAGTGCCACCCTTACCCCGTTGCCTGCTCGAGGGCCAGGTTGGTTTGAAGGGGAGAGGTGCTGGATGAGGGCTGTGTGCCGGTAGCGCAAAGCAACAGCTGAAGCGGGTGCCCAGGGCGTAAAGCCGGCTGAGCGCGATAAGGGAGTAGCAGCGGTAAGCGGATAGAGGGCAGCTCTGTGCTGCGGGAGGAGCCCTTCGCGCTCTGTATGGGCGATGAGCGCAGGCAGCGTGCGCGGAGCGGCTGTTCGCCTCCTGCAGTACGGTCTCTGCCGTACGGTTCTGTGTCTGCGTGGGGAAAGGCAGAGGAGAAGGGGTAAGAAAGCTGCACCGCACGGCTTCCAAGTCGCGCATAGTTAAGGCATCGCTGACGCTGTCACGGAGCCCCGGGAACCGCTCGCTAATTGCAGCCCGTTCATTAATAAAGAGCCGAATCCGCTCCCGGCCCCGCGGCGGGCGGCAGGGGAAGCTCGGAGCCCACCCGGCTCCATCCCCGGCTCAGCCCCGCACGGGGCGGCACGTCTGCCTCATTCCGAGCCAGAAATATCTGTTTGCTGGGAGGTAAATAGCAGAAAACGCGAAGGGGAGGAAGGGTGCATATAGGCTGATAAAGCGAGAAAAACAAAGCTCGAATTAGAAATAATAACAGTAATAATAACAAAAAAAATAAAAAAAAATGCGGGCAGCTCCGTGCGCTCGGCAGCTCTGACCCGGGGCTGCCCCGCACTGCTGGGTGCTGTGTGCGTTGGGAACGGCTGCCAGGGATCGCTGCCTTTCCAGGTCGTTAAGTCCTTTGCTCTTTAGCTTTTTGCCTCCTGAACGCCCCCGAGGCGTGTTATAATCACCCCAAAATGCAGCTTCTAATTGTTCCGTGTCCCCGCGGGGAGAGGGAGAGAAGAGCTGCAATAAATTGCAATAATCAGTGCTCGGGCAGCAAAAGAACCCCGACCTCGTGAGGGGGGGCAGAGCGGTGCCTGGCTCTTTGCAAAAGGCCGTGTTCAGCGGTAATCTTATTTGTAATCTAATCAATATGTTTACTGAAGGGGAGAATATCATCAAGTATTACTTTAAGACACTTAGGAGATGTGACAGCGTTCAGAACGGGGTTGTAAAGGCATTTAGGAGGCTGGGTTTGCTAATGGCAACAGACAGCAGTGTGCCGGGGGGAGTGAGGGGGGGGGGGGTGAGGGCATGGTGTGGTCCTTTGGGGGTCCCTCCATGGGGTGATGTCAGTGTCCTGTGCTGTGCCAACCCCTCTGCCCCATTCATGCATCTCATGAATGCAGTGCTTTTTCCAGAGGGGGTCGATATAGGATCATAAAAACTCACTCTGGTGGTGCTTCCTGCTGGGAGATGTCTCCAGTGCAGCTCCCACTCTCTCTGCTGCTGGGACAGTACAGGGACACTGAGATCTCCTCTCCAAAACCCTGCAGGGAGGCTCCCAAAATCCCAGGGCATGGCCCTGTGCTGGCAGAGCAGCTCCTTAGTTCCACTGCTGTGCAGAACCTCCCCCAAAAATGAGGGCTGTGGTGGTCAGAGTGTTCCAGAGCTCTGCAGCCCATCCCAGCACAACACCAACAACAAATCACAGAATCACTAAGGTCGGAGAAGGGCTCTGAGATCTCCAAGTCCAACCCCAGCCCACCCCACTGTGCCCTCTGCCCCATCCCTCAGTGCCACAGCTCCACAGCTGCAGGGATGGTCACCCCACCACCTCCCTAGGCAGCTGTGCCACTGCATCACTGCTCTTTCAGAGAAGAATATCCAACCTGACCCTCAGTGATCTCAGCTGTAGGATGCTGCTAGAAAGCAGCAGCTGTTGTCAGAGCCACAGCCCCACGGAGGTGGGAGGCAGAGGATGGACAATTGAGCTTTTATTTGTTCTGCTCAGTAAAGTTTGGAGGCTTTAGTGAATACATATTGGGCAGCATGTAGCATCCATAATAGACAATCAGGCTCTGAAGGGCCCCTGGAGGAGTGCCCTGCTCACCCCAGCAGTTACAGTCCTGAAACATGAGTGTTACACATCTATAAGTGTATACAGTATTTCCCTTATAAAATTTGCATTCTTTCTAATGCATCCCAAAGCTCTTTAAAAACTGAAAATACAAATTCCAAAGGTTGGGCTGAAGAATGGATGGAGGCTTAACTAACTGCAGCCCTTGGGGTCTGGCTGCTGAGGGGTTGCTGTGCCCTATGGAAGCACCAGTGCTACAGGGAGGTGGGATGGGACCACCATTATGGGTCCAGACCAGAGCACCAAGTTCTACTTGCAGCTCCATCCTTGCACCCATCCCCCCACTGCACAGCACCTTAAATCTGGGCTAAACTGACAAGGAAGCTGGTAAGGAAATAAAGCCGACAAGAAGAATAAATGCTGCTCGTTTAATTATTTAAATTAAGACTTATTTGAAAGCTGTGTTTGCAACAAACACCCTCCTCCCCTTTATTTTTTAATGAGCTCCAGTGCATTGAAAAAGAGAAAAAAAAAATCCAGTAAACTCCCCCTTGCAGTTTCTGAACATGTTTAATTAAACAGGTCGGAAAAAAGCCCTCCTGCACCGCCTGAGGAACTGTGCTGTCAGCACTCCTCCCCAGCAGCAATCCCAGCCTGTGGCCCGGCAGGCTGTGGGTTGGGACCCCACACAACCCAGGAGAGGCTTGGGGTGCAGGGCAGAGCTCTGTGAGGCTGCTCCCATGAGCCAGCCCTGCTCATGCAAAGGCATTCCCACATCTTCAGCACTGATAGTGCAGAGGAATGGACACATCCCTTGCCTGGGCTGAAGGGATTCATGGTGGGGTCTCAAGTTCTTGAAAACAAAAATCAGTCTGTCCATTAGTAGCATGCGGGAATGGAAAGGAATGGAGCAGGCCAGGAATTGCTGTGCAAAACCCATTGGCACCAACCAGCACTGCCTGGAGGGGGGTTTTGCCTTGGTTCTGCTAACTTGGCAGTGCTGAGAGAAGTAACACTGATACTGTGGTCTGCGCCTGCTTTAAAAAAGATGTATTGGGATGCTAATGCTGCTGGTTGTCACCACATTTTGAGAAATAGAAATACAGAAAATATAATAGACTCGCCAGATTTGCAGCCTTAATAGCTATATGGCACATCCTAATTATTATCTCTCTCTCACATCAGTCTACTCCAGTGAGCGTGGTGTTTTTATTTGGCTCCATCTGGTGTATGATAGCATCCCTCTGACACTGGAACAAGCGTGAATTAGGGAGCAAATCTAACACAAACCTCTGCAGAGAATTTCCTTACGAGATGCCCTGCCTATTTAATCCAACCATTAACCCACCCCCACTGAGCCTGCTGACCACATCACTCACAGCCTTTATCCAGTTACATCACAGCCTCCTTATGAAAGGGGACCGTCCCAGCATGCTGCTGGTCCTGCCCTGACTCAGGCTTGCACCAGCAGATGAATGAGAGGCGGCTCTGTATTTACTGCTGCACTACTTCTAATCATATGTTTCCCCAACAAAGAGTTGCCAGCTTGGTACTTAGAGATCAATACATTTTATTTATCACCTCCAGGCAGGCACCATTTCCTATTAATGTCTTTCCCGCTTTATAGGCTAATTAAGGTCAGCTGACCAACAGAACGCTGCTGTGTTTGCTTTAAGCCACTCTCACTAATTACTGTTTGAACCTGACACGGTACCCTGCATCAGATGGGTCCCTGCTGTGGGCTCAGTATTTGCTGCTCCTGCGGCAGCAGCCAGCAAGCACTTGGGGACATGGGGATGGTGCATGTGGTCTCTTGTGATGCTTTTCCGTATTTCATTATTTGGGAGCTCCAAAGAGGCGCTGGAGGCTGCTCAGCACTAAGCCAGCCTGATGTTCCACATGGGAACAGGGCACCTTGCTGGAGGACGGTATCTAGGGAAGGGGGAGAAGAGGGGAAAATAACTGATCTGAGCTCCAAATGCTCCTCAATAAGGCACCTCCAGGGATGAAAGGTAACATGGGGAAAGTCAGGTTGGGTATTAGGAGAAATTTCTCCAAAAGAGCAGTGATGCAGTGGCACATGAGGTGGTAGGGTCATCATCCCTGGAGATGCTCCACAACCATGGAGATGGGGCACTGAGAGATGTGGGCAGTGAGCATCGTGGGGTGGGCTGGAGTTGGATTTGGGAATCTTAGAGCTCACTTCCTATCTCAGTGACTCTGTGACCTTGCGCTATGTCTGTGTAATGCTATAATAGGATGGAAAGTACTGTGATAATAGTAGGATAGCAAAGCTGTGGATACAGAAAACCCAAACCCAAACCCAAACCCAAACCCTGCTTACCTTCAGAAAGCCTACAGTAGATAGAGATCTCCAGCAAGATACCTTCCCCTCCACTGCCAGCCCTTAAATGAGGTCTGGAAAGGGGTGAGTCCTGGCTCCAGCCCTTCCTGTCACTCAGGTACATTGCATACAGCTGAGCTCTCCTGGGTTGGCCCTGCCTTCCCACCAGGTGCTCAGTCATTGCTTCCAGCCACGACTCAGCACTTCTGCTACAGTTTGTCAGCCTCATGCTTTCAGCACTGGCGTCACTGATGTCAGCATGGTATTACAGCTGGTTTAGTCCCATATGAACCCCAAGCCTCCACCTACTTCTCTTCTGCTTCTCAGAATATCTCACAGTGCAGAGCCATTTGTTCAGCGCCACTTCTCTCATTGTCACTAGTGATAGGTCCCTGAGTGTAGGACATTGCCCAGAAGGGAGCTATGTTTCTCCTGCTGGAGTGAGGATGTGGTCCCGGAGCACTGATGGGGCCCAGATTTTGCTCTGTGGACCCCATTCTATGAATGCTTCAAGAACTTTCAGTGTGCCTTTGCTATCCTCTGCCTTGCAGGAAAGTGCAGCTTTGTGCTCTGCTCTGCAGATTGCCGTGGTGCCCAGCTGTGAGCTCCATGTCTGTACTGTACAGCAGCTTTTGCCACCCACCACAGCAAGTGGCAGCTCTGCCTCTCTCTCTGGCCGTGCTGTGGTGGCTCTTGTAGGTACCCCCATATCTGTGGGGTGCTCTGAGAGTGCCCATTCCAGGTAGCACCCAGTGCCCCTGGTGTAGCCCTGTCCCTCTCAGCATTTGTTGCCATTTCATCTCCATTAATGTTAGCAGTCTCTCGATGGGACCACAAACTGCCCCATGGCCACCACCCTGGGACCACTTCCTCTGCACTTCTCCAGCCCTCTTCTGTCCCCCCCTGGTTTGGCCCCCCCCAGTCCCTGCACCCCTCAGCCATGGCCTGGTGCCCAGGAGTGGCTCCAGCGTGGCTGAATGGTGCCAGCGAGCCCAATTATGGGGCTGAAATGCACTGTTCTGTGAATGCGTTCCAGCGTTGGCTAATACAGGCTCTGATATTGGCACTGCTTTTGCTAATATTCCTGCCAGCAAATTCTACTTGAATATTCATGGGAAGTGGATGCAAAGGAAGTCAGAAGCTGAAATGAGGTGAGTTCAGTTAAGAATTCAGGCTCACAATGCAGAGGCCATTTCTCGCAGCGCTCACCCAGGCGTTTGCTCTCGCTCTCCATTAATTTGAATCTGTGTTTTGGACTTCTGAGCAAATTTTCTGTTTCTCCCTGACTGCGGCTGCAGACTCTCCCCCCCAGAGATCAGCAGCTTTGTATAAAAACAGCAATGCTCCATGCTGAACTCTGCAGTCAAAGGATTTGCTTTCCCTGACTTCTATTTAAATGGTTCTGCCTTCGCCTCCCTGTGCATGGATCAGTGCATGCTGTTCTGGGATTGGAATGATTCGTGCTCAGGCAAATTCTCATCTGAACTAGTCAAAAGAGTTTGGTGTAATTAAATGCTGATCACACCTTCTTTAGCCTCTCCTAAACGAAGTCGCAGCGCCAGAACAGCCTGCAAGAGGCAGGAAGAGCTCACGTGCAGCCAGTGCTGTGTTGCATCCACCACCACCATTTTCCCTTGGTGTTTTATGTAACATGTTTTTAATTCACGACAGACACAGACCTTGTAGGTACAACAGAGCAGCAGCAGAAACCTGGATCCTGCCATAGTGTTTATTAAACCCAGAGGAGTTTGGCTTGGACCAAAGCATGGCTGGGGGCTGCACAGGGACTGCACTGCACAGCTGCCCCAAACCATGGGTCTCCTTCAGCCGGTGGGTTTGGATGTGCTCCTTTGGCTGCTGATGCCCCTGGGGACGAGGGCTGATGGCAGAGCTCTGTAGTCTTTCCAAGCATCATGGTGAAGCATGCCTCCCCATGGCCTGATGCTCCCGTGTAACTCCACGGGACTGAGGATGCTCAGACACCTCCCACTGAGGGACAGGGTTAGATATGGGCTATGCTTGGGGCTGTGTGTCCCTCAGCACTGGGGGAAGCAGCTTGATGTGCCCAGCATTGCTCCAGATGTGCCTCCTGAATGTCACCATTTGTGGCAAATGAAGGCTGACTGGGCTATGAAAGGCAGAACGAGTGGTGATCCTCTGGGTGGGTACCAGGTCCCACCTTGCGTCTCCAGCAGCTCGTCTCCTTTGTGTTTTGATACAAGCCAAGAGATGGTGAAGGGATGCCATCTTCTCCTGTATCTCAGTAATCCCCCAGAGATGCAAGGATCCCCATAGCCTTGATTTCTGTTCTTCAAATATATGTTGACATGGGAACTAAATGGGAAGCAGTGACTGTAGTGGGGAAAGAGCTGCCCAAATCCCTGTTCCCAGGACAGGGACCCATGGGGAGTCTGGGAATAACCACCAGTGGTAGCCAACACAGGAAAGGAGCCAGCTCATCTTGGAGCCATTCACCTTGAGCTTCTGTTGAATCCTCCCCAGATGAAGCATCCTTGAGCCGCCACTGGAATTTTCGTAGCAGAGATTTCTAAAAAGGGGGAAATTCTTGCATTAATTACAGTTATAAAGATTGGGTTTGACACGTTTATGGCTGCGATAGTAAATAACTTCGGGCAAATCAATTTACTGCATTTGGCTGCAGAGGTGTGATGGAGGGCGGACAGGAGGGCTGCGGGGGTGTGGGGATGGGACTGGGAAACTGTGACCTACCTCCATGCTGGGGGCTCAGCCCTGGGCCCTCTCTGCCCCACGGCCGTTGACCAAATTCCAGCCCTCACTGCCAGCTGTTGGCATTTCCTTGGCTTTGCCAAACTTTCCCATTTATTTCCCATCCCTCCCCCTTTCCTTAGAGCCTGTTTGGGTTTCTGAAAAAAGCGATCCCGAAATCCGACTTTATGCTTCAAACAGATGCGGGTTGTGGTGGTGGGGGAGCTAGAAAGGCAGCCTCACTTTTTATTATTTTTTTTTTTGCTGATGGCAAGTGGTAAGCATGTTTTATTTATGTATTCAGAGATCCGCCAACGTTATGTTTTCCTCCTGACTGATGCATGGGCTGCGCTGACAGCTTACACCACACCGGCTGTGCACGAGGCTTATTTACCCTCTGCAGAAAGCAGCTCGAGATTGACAGTGAATTATTCTGCACCTTGAACTGCTCCTCACTTAATGCAATGCAAATTTTACCTCTTTATTAAAAAGTGATTTTTTAAAGAGATGCAATTTTTTTTTTTTTTTTTTTTCCCCTTTCAATGAAAGGGGTTTTCTTAGATGGTAAAGACCGAAACGTCTTTACAAAGTTTGTGACTTCTGCCTTCCACCTGTCCTGCTTTCTGTGTAGGTGCTGAGAGAGATGGGAGCCATGGCTGTGAGCTTCTTCACTCCTCCTGTTACTGTTGGAACAGGGATGGCTTTTGGAGGGCTGAGCTGCACTGTGTGCTTCCAGTCTCCTGTCTCATTCTCCAGTTCCACTTGTGGAAAGCCATTCTTCCAGGCTTCTCTTGGAAACACTTTTTTGGGTGCCAGTGGTAGGGCCTGAAATGGACAAAAGCCAATGCACAAAATGAGCCCCATAACGCTCAGCTTGTGTAAGGGGCACATGGAGGTCTCTAATTATATTCCTCAGGAAGGACTCCTGTGGTGTGCTGGGGTTGGACTGGATGGTCTTGGAGGTCTTTCTCAACCTCAGTGACTCTGTGATTCTGTGGAAATGGCAGCAAAAAACATACATGTGCTGGGGCTGCCTCTGGAAGCAGCTGCTCAGGCACATGTGAGCACAGTGCAATGTGTGTGCACATGTATGTGCTCGTGGCCCCTTTGCTCTTTGCTGTGGCACAGCATCACTCCTACATCCAATCCAGACTGGAAACTACTCTGGCAAAATCATCCTAGAGGAGGCTTTTAGCAGCATGCAGTATGGAATGCATCCAGCACTGTGGTTTTCTAAGGTAACAGCCGAAGGAAAGGATAAAAAAAAAAAGGTAAGAGTGAGCTTTTGTTGAGTAATTAAAGAATTGAGGCTTGCTGGAAAGCCCCAGGGCTGTGCTTCTGTGGCTGATCGGGAGCCTTTGTTTGCACGGTGCTGGTAAACAATTTGCAGTTCTTGGCAATAACCTGAGTTATGCTGAACAAAAGGGAAGTTGTAAACGCTGTTCTTATGCATTTATTTCAGGCTGGAGGAAGGGATGAGGCAGCGGGTCTCCGACAGCAGACGGTGTTCATTGAGGTTGGTGTGAGGGTGCCCTCACTTCTCCAGCTCTGCCCACGGGATGCTTTTTGGTAGGTAAATAAATAAAACTGGGGATGAATCTGAGCTGGTGCTCCTTCCTTTGGAGCAGGTCTGCCTGGTGCTGTGTGAGCAGCGGGGCTCGACACACACAGCATTAATATGCTCTGTGTGCATCCTGGCTGCACGCGCATGGCACGGAGATTTGCATGCTGAATTTGTGCTCCTGGAGCCCGCACACCCACATCTTTAATTAAGCAATGCCCCGTGTTTCTGCTCTATAGGATAACTGAATATATATATATGCAACTCTAATGCACAGGAGATAATTTTGTAATGATTTTTCCGTTTGTTTAACTGAGCAGGATGTTAACTTGGTGGGTTAGCCTTACTGCAAGCTACTCTTGGTTGGGAAAATAAGTAAGGCTGTGATTCCTCAGCTGGCATCAGCAGGGGATGGTGTATGGCATGGCTGGGGTTGCCTGAATCTAATGGCTTTGGGATGGGGCATGGCCAGGGAACATGAAAACTGGAATAAAGGACAAGGGGCTCCAGCCCTGTGTCCCCACACCGTCGTCTTGCTGTTCCTGTTGGGGCCCCGCTGGTGTCTGCGATGGCTGTCCTGCCTCGGGGATGGGCTGAGCCCCTTCAGTGCTGCAGCCAAGCTGAGAAGGGCCTGCACGACTCTGAGGAGAAGCTCCAGGTGGTTCTTTGAATGATTGACTGCCCAGCTGGGCCAGGTGGCATTCCCCAGTGAACATTTACTGGCTGGTCTTTGCAAATACACCAGAGGTGATTTCTTTTTTCTCTTTTTCTTCTTTTCTTTTTTTCTTTTGATTAGACACAACCGCCAAAGCCTCATAAAAAGCCTCAGGAAAAGAGACCCCCTTCCTCTCTGCTCTGTGGAAAGGATCAGCTGAATTAACATGAGCTTCTTGGCTATTAAACGGAAATTTTAGATGGGAAGAAAATTCTGCACTGACTGCTAAATTGTGTGTCAGCAGAAAGGGAGAAAAAGCAACGTGTGTCATTCCTATTATCATCTTGAAATCCATCTTCCTTCTACATGCCATGACAGTGGATAATCCCCAGTATGATGCCTGAATCGCTAATATTTGCAGAGGCAGAATTCCTATTTTGGAAGATTTTAGTTCTGCATACCTTCCCCCCTCCTCACCCCTTACAAATACAGCTGCAGGTTATCTTGAAAGCTGCCTGTTCCTGGGGGTAAGCTTTGCAATATGTAGCAGCACGATGGCCTCTGGAGCCTAAGGTGTCACCAGGTTAATGGGATGCCAAGTCACCACTGGCAGGCAAGAGCAAACAACCCGTGCTGAGGCTGAGTTGTCATTGTCTCCATCTTCTTTGCCGTCTCCTTCATCATCGTCTTCTTTGTCTTCATCTTCTTCTTCATCATCATTCCCTTTGTCTTTTTTGTCTTCATCATCATCATCATCATCATCATCATCTTCATCATCTTTTTCATCTTTTCCTTTGCTGCCTTCTTCTGTGCCATGTGCCAGCTGTGGTGAGTTCAGCCTTCTGCTGAGGACATGGGACCTTTTCATTGTAGGGAAGCCAGGCTGTAATGAAGGTGAACCAGCAAGTGAACACCCAGCACATCTCCCCCCAGAATGAGAACCATGCTCCTTGTCTGTGGCCAACCACAGAGCTGGGGATGCTGAGGGAACACAGCTTGTGAAGCACCTGCATTTCCCTTACCCCCAGCTGCAATATTCTTGCATCGCACCAGCTCGTGCTGGTGATTTCCTTGTGTATTGCATGCAGCACTGAGGAACCCTGGGACAAAGTTTTGCTCACTGCTAATAAATATCCACTGAGCTCCCCATCCTGCTCCACCTGCCAGACAGCAGAATTACAAGGATGGCCAGGGGAAGAAATGCATGTAAGCGAGGATGATAGAGGGGGGGACGGGGAAACCAAAGCTAATGATGCTGCCATTTGTGCAGAGGTTAAAAATGAAGCAATAAAACCTTTACACAAACTTCTGCTGCACATACACTCTGCAGCTCAAAGCAGGGAATAAATAAGAGAAAGCACAGCCCTTCCCAGGGCCGAGGGAAGTTGACAGAGCAATTATTCGCTCCTGAGTGCAGCGTGCCGAGATGTGGCTTCAGTAGAGAAACGTGTCCCCATGGTGTACCCACAGCGTCCCCACGGTGTCTCTGCAGCCCCAGAAACCTGTGGTCACCACTTCGCAATGCCCATCAAAGCCTTTTGTTTTTGAGCTTTTCTGCGGCACCCCATGGAGCTGGGGCAGCGCGTAGGGCGAGCAGGTGGGGACGTGGCAGGGCAGGATCCTTCCCAGCTCCCGCAGGGGGGGAGCAGCCCTTGAGCTGAAATCTCACGGTGCACGGGATGCAATGAAGCCGTGCAAAGGTTCCGTAAATGCAGGAGGGAATTCTGCCTACGCGGCCGCCTCCAAAGGGCAGGAAGTGCGGCAGGCTTCCAAATGGCTTTAAGTGGCTCTGTGCAGTGGGACTGGCTTTATCCTTTAACTCTTTGCCTGGGGGAGCTTTGAGCTTTATCTTGCTTCGTGAGCCTGAACAATTCATGCTGCTAACTTGCTGTTCTCTGCACAGACTTCCTCCCCTCCGCTTGCCTCCAGGAGATGCTGCCTTCATCTTTTCCTTATGGCAACATTCCACTCCACTCTCCTCCCCCGTAGAGTTTCGGTCACTGTTGCAATGGAGGAGAGCAATGATAAGAAACAACGTTTTCTGAGCAAAGTGCCTGTTCCCAAGGCTGCTGCTCTGGAGATCCTTCAGCTCTGTGTTCACTTCAACTGCTCTGCAATAGGGATGCTCAAGCGACAACCTACACTCCAGTGTTTTTTCTTATGAGCCTCTTCTGTACAAAGGTAGAAGGGAAATTAGAGCAGAGTGCAGCTCCCAAGTGCTGCTATGTGGCTCTGCAGTTGAACTCCCCATCTCCTGAACTTCAGACCTTTGTAAAGAACTAAATATTAAGACTTGAGATTAAATCTGTTTCCGCCAGGAACTGCTTTCTCCATCCTGGAGAAGAAAAGGCTCTGGAGAGAACTTTCTGTATCAGAAAGTGGGCTGTAAGAAAGAAGGAGACAGACTCTTGAGTAGAGTCTGTTCTGATGGGACAAGGGGAAATGGTTTCAAACTCAAAGAGAGGAGATTTAGGCTGGATGTATGGACAAAGGTATTTATGCCGAGGGTGGTGAAGAGCTGGCACAGGTTGCCCAGAGAGGAGGTGATGCCCCATCCTTGGAGACACCAAAGATCAGGCTGGAGGGGCTCTGAGCACTGATGGAGATGTGGGTGTCCCTGCTCATTGCAGGGGGTTTGGCCCAGATGGGCTTTAAAGATCTCTTCCAACTCCAGTAATTCTATGATTCTGCGGTTCCTGGTTGAGCTGGTCCCAGTGCTTTGTGCCTGCAGATTGCCTCTGTGCCACTGGGTGCCATGTGCATCTGCAGACATGGAGGAACAAATGGGGGAGACAAGCAGTGAACAGAAGCAGGACAAATGGGAAACCAAGATGCTCAGTGAAATATTTAGTGAGCCATTTTGAGCAAGAGAGAGATTGTACCTCTTCTATTTATTATAAAGCTCGGAAGTCACCTGCTGGCAGAGGACTGGATCTCAGCAGCAAAGCCTTGCTTTCTATTTGCTCATTTCCTTGGGTTAAGACATTAAAATGCTTTTGATGTCTGGCATTTCAATAGCACAAGTCTCCCATGGAGGTGTGCTTTGCTGCTGTGATGCACTCAGAGCGTGGCCGTGGTGGCACTTCATACCCATGGGTGTGGGGCTGTCCTCTCCTTGGGAGCAGGAGGTAATGCTGATTTCATGTCAGTGTTGCTTTGGGTCCCCTGAGCCAACGTGGCTGCTGTGCTGGAGCGATGTTTGCTTGTTCTGGGGCTGATACTTGCTCTTGGCTGCATGTCTTTTACAAGGGCACAAATGTAACCTCAAAAGAATCCACTTTGATAACGCACTCAGAAGTTAAATATTTCATACAGTATTGCAGTAGTGCGATGGATTGCATCCCTGACACACTTTGCTTTCCATCTGAGGGCTGGGGATGGGTTCCCGTGCCCGGTGCTCATCTCCAGGTGTTGCTGCCCATCTGCCTGCCCACCAGAATCCTTGAGAATTTCCTTCTGTCTCTGTGAAACGGAGTAATTCTATCTCAGTTCCTGCGAAACACTGCATTCTGATCATACACTCGTTGTTGTTTTAAGCTCTCAGGATCAATAGTACTCTATTAAGCAAGGTACTTCTGGAGGTGCAATGTGAAAGGAGGGTCCTAATGATGAATGCATCACCACGCAGCAGCCTGCATGCTCGGTGCCAGGGATCTCAGCTAGGGACAACTGAGGACATGGTCAGCATCCCCTCCGTGCACACAGTTACACATCGGATTGCCCTCTCTGCTACCCGAGCTGATGAGTGACTGGCTCAGCAACTCCATTGTAGGCACAGAATCACAGAATCATTAAGGTTAGAAAAGTGCTCTGAGATCCCCAAGTCCAACCCCAGCCCACCGTGCCCACTGCCCACATCCCTCAGTGCCACATCTCCATCGTTCTGGAGCATCTTCGTGGACAGTGACCCCCCCATCCCTGGTCATCTGTGCCACTGCATCACCACTCTTTCTGAGAAGAAATTTTCCTTAATACCCAACCTGACCTGGTGTAATATGAGGCCATCCCTCCTCATCCTATCGCTGTTACTTGCGAGCACAGGGATGGAGGTTGCTGGCACTTGTTTGCACACTGCAACCTTGGTTTACACCAGCAGGTCTGGGTATTGTGTGTGAGCACTAAAGCTGCATTTCTGCAGAGGGTTTTACAAGCTCTTTGCGTTACCTGGTGGTTAAATTCCAATCAATATGTTTCTCACAGAAACGGATTAGTTATGTCACCTTTTGTACTCCGAGGTAACTCAAAGCACTTCATAAAGTAATGAGTTGGCTATAGATAGCACAGGTTAATGGTGCAGCCATTATGTGCTCAGTGATAAAGCTTCCATGTGGCCTCGGATATTATAAATCTGGTTTATTAAGAATGGAAATATTGACAGAGATCGGATCCTTCCTTATTCCTCCTGCAGCCTCACAGGGATTTTTGACAATCCACTTCTGGCAGCTTCCAGCACAGACAGAAACAGACTTTAATCTCTCAGAGGAAAAGCTCTATTTGGAACAACACAGCAGCTCAGGCGCACAGGGGGAGTGTTAACCCATTGATTTATATTTGCAAACATTTGCAAGTGTTTGAGAGCTAAAGCTGAGCTGGGGGAAGCACAAGATGGAGGGGGGAGGGGTTGAGGCTCAGAGTCCTGCCTGCTCATCCCTGCCTGGCCCAAGATTGCTGTTGCAGCTGTTGGGCATTACATGATGATCCCTTCACTTTTTTTTTTTTTGTCCTTTCCCCAGGTTTTTAGCAGAGCAAATGACAGGTGGGTGCCCAGTGATTTAATGCCTACAAATACTCTTCTTGGCAGCTGCTGCTTTAAGTGGAATTCCAGCACAAGCTGCAGCTTCTGCTGCTGGAACGTCTTTCCCATTCCCTCCTCTTTCTCCATGCAGAAAAAATGGCACCCACTGACATTCACCAATACTTGCTGAACATTTATGGAGGCCCAGCAGTGCATGTGAGCACAGTGCTGCTGTGGGTGGTGCATTTCAGCAGTGACAGTGGATCACTTCTGCTGGTGCAGATTTACCCAAACGCGGCATGCAGGCTCTAGTTCATTGCTGGCAAAAAAAGCACAACCAATGGTGGTGGCTATTTTGAAAAATAGTGCTTTGTGGCTGAGAATTTCCTCTGTCCAATAGTATTACCGTGCTCTTTGTAGCTGTTGTGGTTTCCGTGGAAATAAATAGGAGGCATTACTTTTGGAGCAACCAACGTATTTTCTCATTGAGAGAGGAGGTGTGAAGGTGAGGAGAGGCAAGGAACAGGCGAGACGGATTGCACTGTGCTGCTGAGATGAGTGCGGGGAGCAGCGCATTAATCACTGTTGGGGTGCAAGGAAGGCTCCTACAGCTCTACCAGGGGAAAGCGTTTGCTGCTTGCAACGGTGCTGCTCCCCACGTGGAAATGTAGCCCTGAGGTGGAATAGTGACTGTCCCTGCGTGGGCTCTGCAGTGGGACAGGAGAGGTGGCAGGTAACAGTGGGAGTGGAGTGCTGGCAGGGCAATGCAAAGCCAGGCCCATGGGCAGCCCTCCACCCCCCTTCACAGAGCTCCCCCTCCCCATTTCTTTCTGGTTTGTGCTGGGCCGGGAGCAGGGCTGGTGCTGCTGTTTGCTCACAGCGCCATCGGCTGTGGTGCAGCAAAGTACAGCGCAATGACTTTTGTCAAAGAACCCCAAACTTTGTGATGTTTTCTCTTCTCGTGACGCAGAGAAGGCTTGGCCAGTGGTGAGGAGAAGCACTGAGCCTCCCCTCCCCTCCCCTCCCTTCCCAGGCTCTGTTTCTGACAATGCTATAACAATACATTAAAATTTTGGGTTGATTTTTTTCGTCACCTTAAAACTGCTCGGGGTTTTATTAAAGAAAGGCCTTCAGCTTAAAGAGAAATGGAAGAAAAAGGGCTTGGTAGCACAGGGGTTTCAGTCCAGAGAAGAAAGAAAAGATTTTCTAGTTTACTGAAAAAATATTCCCTGCGTTTTGGGCTGATGTGAACAAAATCCCTTCCGAAGTTCTGCCATCTGCCTCTGAACTGGGAGAGCAATCCCACACCCTGCAGGCTGTGACAATACCCTTAGTAGTCATTGTTATTATTTTTAATTTCAGTACCAAAGCCAAGGGATCTCTTGGGCATGCCTGGCTCTGTCAGCTTGGTGGAGCCGTTCACGGGGTCAGCAGGAAGCATGGTGCTCAGTCATTCTCAGAACAAGGCTTCCTGCAGGTGGGTGGGAGCCCAATAGCAGGATGGTGAAGCGCAGGCTGCCAGTGATAGCAGAACTAATATTTGTGATGAAACAGCATTGCATTATTCAGTAGTTAAAGATAACTCTAAGAAACGGAGCAGCTTGAGAATTGGCAAAACTAGCAATACAACATTCTTAGTTGACTCCGGGGGGAAGTAAACTGCTGTGCTGGATTTGCATTCATCTCAGTGGTTATTACAGATGAGGTGCCTGCCACGTTGGGGCTGCACATCCCAGCCCCATTCCCTGTGGCTATGGATTAGCAGGGCACTCCACAGCAGAGGTTGGACCCCCACTCAATCCATCTGTGTGTGCTGGAACACAAAACCCCACTGACACCCATGTACAGGAGTGTGAACCCATGGCCTGCACACCGCTTGCTGTCCCACTGCAGGAGTGAACCCATCACCAGCCAACACGGCGGTGCACAGCAGGGGAGAGTGAAGTTTTTGTCTTACAGAAGCAAATGAGACTGTTCAAAAGGGGGACTTTATTTTTATTACACCGGAGCCAGGCGTCGGCACGCCAGTTCAGCTTTGATACACAGTAAATCAGCAAAGCTGTTATCAGTTTGGAAACCAAGATTGCAGTGGCACTGAAAACACATTGAAAACATTTACTTTCTTCCCTCCCTTTTTTTTTTTTTTTCTTTTTTTTTCCCTCTTTTGATTTTTTGGTACAAAAATGGTACAAACAATACAAAAGATTTGTGCTGTTGACGGTTACAAAAAAAGGGGCTTTGAGCTCGGACACAAATTGCTTTTTTGCGTGAACACAGCGGAACAGCAGAGGCCTTCCCACTGTGGCCACGCGGGCTGCCGCGCCGCTCCTGCACCGGGAACATGCAAACTTAGAACAAAAAGTGCTCCAGTGACACATCAATACGTCGCCGTGGCTCTTTGTCGCCTTCCTGACGCGCTGCTTCAAGCACTAACTACATTATGTACACATGGTGGTGAACGGCTGCAGGTGGGTCTGTGTGGCCCGAGATGACTTGGATTTTTTCCCCATTAGCGCTGGGTGGGAGCAGCTCTCTGCCCAGCTGCTGCCATGAATGCGTGTAGCCATCACACACAGCATCCCCCCAGCCAACCCCATTCTTTTCACCATGAAGAGCTTCAAAAGACATCACAACTAAAAGCCTGTGTTTTACCTTAGTATGTTTTCTTTGAGACTACACTGAGTTGCAATCTTGGCATATTGTGTTGCACAGACCCTGCATGGAGCATCATGACCCTCCAACGCTCGCAAGCCCACGTTGGTGGATTCAAACCCTGCAAACCCATTGGGGTGCCCACCTCCACCCTGCAGCCAGCAGTGGCATCACCTGGTCTAGCAAAAACAAGAAAACACAGAAACGGAATCCAAACTATTACAACGCAGAGGACACCCAGAACAGACCTTATAGATCTCCCCTAATCACCCCTCCCTGTCTTTGCCCCCATCCTCTGGACACCGCTGGGAGCTCCTGGCAGTGGAATGAGGTGTGGAGGAATTAGATGTGAAAAGGGTATTTTGGGGTGGGTTCTTCTCTGCCTGTCCAAATGAAATGCTCCTTCCCCCAGTGCCTTGTGGCATGGAAAAACTGGGGGCTCCAATGTGTCAGAACCACATACTTAGTTTCTAAAATTTAATGCTTCATTTATTTAATCACAGAGCAAGCCGGTGTGACCTTTAGGAGTACAGTCAGGTTATGTTGGCGCTTTCCCACCTTGGCTCCCAGTAAGCTGCAGTCACTTCCAGTGTGAATGGGAATGCCACTTCTATGAGATCCTTAATCATGGAAACATTAAGCTTGGAAAAGAGCTCTAAGATCCCCATCCCACTGTGCCCACTGCCCACATCCCTCAGTGAACACCTCCAGGGACGGTGACCCCACCAACTCCTGGGCAGCTGTGCCACTGCATCACCGCTCCTTCTGAGAGGAAAGCTTTCCTACTACCCAACCTGACAGTTGCTATCTTAGCTGGGTTATAAAGCAGAAGCAATATTAATGCACAGAAAGATTTGCAAAAAGGGATCAGCATGGACCACTGGTCAGCCTGATCTGTTGGGGGGCAGCCAGCCCATGGCAGGGGATTGGAAGTGGATGGGCTTTAAGTTCCCTTCCAACTCAACCCATCCTGTGATTCTCTCATTTACATTGCTTGAGGTGCTGCTTGCTTACCTTCTGCCTGTTCCACCAGAGGGAAGGGGCTGCATGTGTGGCCCTGCAGGGTGGTGGTGGAGCAGGAGGTGGTCCTATGGAGGGAGGTTAAGCAGAACTGGGTCGAAAGATAATCAACTAGTTTGATTTATAGGCTTATGGGGTTGGAGTGGCTGGATTGCTAACACTGCAGAAAAATATCCGCTGATTTCTTAAAAGAAAGTTTCCAATGGTTTATTTTTAATCGCTCAAACAGTTTCATTTGACTTAGGTTGCATAAATGTTCTTAAAAACATGAACTGCTCAGACGAGCTGAAGGCTGATGGCATCTCCTGACTGGCCAAGAAAGAAGGAGCTCACTGCTGTATGGCCCTACAGCCCTGCATGGGGACACCAGCGGCCAGAGCCACGTGCTGAGGCTGCAGTGCAGGGCACAGAACGCTGCTGTGCGAGGGGCGCCGACTGCATTTTCATTACTTACTGCTGTGGGTGGGGAGTTTCTGCAGGGGTGCAAACTCTGGTTGGTGAAATAACGGGGACAAGAAAGGAACCCCTGGGTGAGAGCAGTAAGAGCAACAGGTAATAGGGAATGCTGGAACAGAGTGGTGCAGGCTGCTGGGGGCAGGGCAGCCAGGAGGCTCTCGTGTGGCCATGCAGGGTGTGTGAGCTCTGGGACACAAATGGGAAAGGCGTTGGGTGCCAGCACTGCTCATAGGGATGGGTACATGCTGCTCACTGTGCGTCCTCCAGTGTTCATATCGGCTCTGCAGGCAGGGAAAGGACAAACGGACCGAGCGACCAAGGGGAAAAGGAAAGGTCGCATCCTGGGGGTCAATAACAGACCGGTGACGTGCGAATCCCCTCGGGCAGACTTTTACCACATTCCACTTCATACAAGACACATTTCAAATGCTCGTTAATTTACAGAAATTGCATTTTATAGAAAATATGATACAGTGAAATATAAAATGCACTAGGAGCATTTCAAAAATCGATAGAGACGATCTTGCAGCCCAGTCTGCACCCTCTGAAACAAGGCCCACTCGCCGGCACAAGCTCTCTGCTTCTCACTCTCGCGCTCTCTCGGTGCATGCGCTCGCTCCCCCCGCCCCCCCTGGTTAACTCTTCGCATTCAACTTGAGAATTAATCAAGATATCAAAAAAGCGCGATTATCCCCTGGATAATCACCTTCCGGTACTGTGCACATTCTTGGATTTAAATGAAAATAGATCTAAGCACTTTTACAATTTGTAGCGAACCCACTGCAAAATCGTCTGCAGAATATAAAACACAGGTAATCCAAGATTTCATAGCACATTAATTAAGTGGCTCATAATCCATTAAATGTGGTTTATATTACACATCCATGCAGTCTAAATCATTTTACAAACATTAGACAGAAACCCACTAGTCCAAATCAGTAAAGGAAAAATGTAATAAAAAAAGCTAATAACTATTTGTTATTGGTTAAACTGATCCTACATATAAACTAGGTAGTATGCTACCATTTATAATACTGATGTGGAGTTACGCCTGGATGCTGCAAAACCTCTCGCTTGCTTGGCAATGCTCGAGCATATTAACCACAAGATACTGAACAGGCCCTCATTGCACTTCTCCAAAAAAAAAAAAACAACCCAAAAACATTTACTACAGATAGCAGTGTCTACCCATCGAATAGAACGGACACACATTAGCTGAGTTACGTGACGGTGTTGAGCTTTGGCTACGGATGCTCCAAGGCATTCACATCGGACTGGCTGAGCTCCATCCTCGCGGATGGCAGCGGTGCCCCGTGCTCCACATGCCCTCCTTCAGGTGGGGGAGCGGCCGGGGCCGTGGGCAGCACCACGCAACCTCGCCGGTATTTACATCGCTCGTGGGAGCCAAAACACGCCGATAGCATAAAAACAAACAAGTGGGCCTTTGGTCAGTTCACGATTTACTTGTAGGGTGTAGGCAAGGGCTGTTGGAGAGTTCTGTCGCGATAACCAAAGGCTTTATCAATGCTATAGTTCTATGCAGCTACATTGAGTGTGACCAGGTTACAGCAGAGCCCCTAGTCGGTATTTTGCATCTGATAACACTGAGTTATATACAACATGATGACTGGTTCACCACCTGCTGAGGCTTAAAGATGGCTGTTAAGATTTCCACTCAAAACATAACCCCCCTCCCACCCCCCCAGCCTCTCCACCCCACTGTGAGTCACCCCCTTAAAAAAAAAAAAGAAAAAAAAAAAGAAAAAAAAGGCAAAAAAAGAAAAGAAACAATCTCCACAGTTCCTTTTTGTTAACTCCTTCCCAGATAGAACTGGCTTAGGGTCACAGGGAGTGCTGCCCAGGATGGTTGTGTGTTAGTTTTCATCACTCCTGAGATTGAAGGGAATCTGATACATGCACCAAAAGGCACTTTCAAATATATATATATATATATTTTAAAAACAGTGCTTCTGTTCTAAGAAATTCAAGTTAAGACAGAGTGCCTTTCACTCTCTTTAGTCATAAAGCAGATAAACGAGCAATATCCCAGCTGACATTAAAAACAAAAACCAGAACCAAAAAAAAAAAACCTGCAGCAGAGACAAGTGTTCATGCGAGACAGCTCAATATCCTAACAAAAAAAAAAAGAAATTGAAAATAAAAAAAAGGAAAAAAAAAAAAAAAAGAAACCTCCTAAATCACCACTAAAAATAACAATACAGTCAGCAGGGGATATTAATTAAAAAAGCTGCCACATCTGTACAGTTCTTGCTTCTGCATCGGCTCTTCTCGTTAATGTTGTCTGTGGGTTTGTTTTTAATTGTTTTTTTTTTTTTCTTTTTCTTTTCTTCTCTTTCTTCTATCTGTATTATTTTTTTTTTTCTTTAAATAAGTGAGGTCAGTTCAATCCTCCTCGCCTCCTCCATACATGTCCGCCAGCTTCTTGAAGCGCGGCCCCCAGTCGTTCAGGTAGTCGTAGTCCTGGTCCCCAGAACTGGAGGAGTTGAGGGAACTGACGGAGCCGGCGGTGGAGCCGCTGCCCTCGTAGTCAAAGACCAGCAGTGAGTCGTACGGGGGGGCTGTGGGGTCGTTGTCCGCCGCACGCAGGCCCTGGAGGGGTACAGGGATGTGTCAGTGTCTGCCATGGCAATGGGGAAGGGTGCAGGGAGGTGTGGGTGCAAAGCTAAGGGACTGCGGTCATAACACAAAGGATGGCTTTCCTGCTGCCCAGCACCAAGAAATGCGGAGTGGAATAGAGTTCTCTAGGCTCAGAGTAGGGAGATAGAGCACATCCTACTGCACAAAAAAACAGGGCATAAAGTCACAGAATTATTAAGGTAGGAAATCAGGTCATCTAGTCCAGCCACCAACCCGTGCCTGTGACCATTCTAGACCACGTCTCTCAGTGCCACATCCCCCTTTTCTTGAACACCTCCAGAGACGGTGACCCCACCACTCCCTGGGCAGCTGTGCCAATGCCTGACTGCTCTTTCAGAGAATAAATGTTTCCTAACATCCAACCTGGCTGTCCCATGGCACAACTTAAGGCTGTCACCTCTCATCCTATCGCTATTACCTGGGAGCAAAGGCTGATCCCCACCTCGCCCCAACCTCCTCACAGGAGCTGTAGGGAGTAATGGGGTCTCCTCTGAGCCTCCTCTTCTCCAACCCAGTTTCCACATATGCAAGAGAGAGCCTTCCTGTGCACAAATGTGTGTGAATGTGAGTGTGAAGGACAGGCAGGAGCAAAGGAAGAAGGAATTTTAAAGATGAGAGTGAGAAAAAAATACAGCAGAAAATTGATATAATAACAGAACTAAATCACTGTAACATTTATTTTTTTGACTCATGGAATGGATGGGTGTTTTTTTGTCTCAGAGGAAATAATGCATTGATTGGCTCGTAACCAGTCAATCGCTCATTTTAAAACTAAAAAATGAGATGAGAAATGCTAAATGAATTGATGTTTGTACAAGTAGGTAAAGGAGCCATAATCTAACATAAAATAAAGGAAGATCTGGTCGGAGATGAATGTCTGTGCTCTGCAAACTCTTTGAGGTCTAAACCGTACTAAGCTCACTAGAAGATGCAAACTGGTGAAATAATTACAAGTCCAGGAGCCACGAATGGTGTTCTGATGTTAGGCAAAGCATTTGTCTTCCTGGCCACACTGTGAGGGAACATCCAGCCAGTGTTTGTACTGACAGCAACTACATCACTCAGAGCAATGCAAAACAGGGCAGGATCAGGTCATAGAATCATTAATTCATCTCCAAATTTCTTGACCACCACCAGGGATGGTGACTCCAGCACTTCCCTGTTGCAATGCCTTCCTGAGTGCTGAGAAGCATGGCATTTTTGATATCCACAAACCAGAAATCCTGGGCTTTTTGTTTGTACTTTGGCTTTCTGTAGCAATGGTACCTTTCTTAGGCCAACTCCTGCTTCCTTTGCTCATGGGAATTGTTCCCCTGGTTCTAATTAGATGCCTTGTGTGAGGAATAGCATCTCTTGCTCATTAATACAGGCAGGAAAGCGGTGCACAGCTGGTGCGGGCTGCTTAAGCTTTTAATATGCGATACAGGACACCCTGAAGAAGATACCTCATTTATAAAGTCACCAATATCCCCAGGATGGGGGATTACTGGTCTTATAGGATACTGTGGCTCAGCACCGATCGGTCTCTCATCCACCCTTCGGACTCCAGGTGCCTTGTTCAGCACGTGATCCATGGTCTCTGGCTGCTGGAGCTGGCTTAAGTCGTAATCCTGTGACAAATGGAAAGGCAAGAAGTGAAACCAAGGGCTTTTCCTTCAGATACTTACTTTCCCGACATTGCAGGGACATACAGTGAAGCCAAAGGGTTTAATCCTTTCTCAGCTGAAGTTCAACGCCAGATCCCATCCCTGGGTATGTGGCATCTCTTATCCCTCTAAATTACAGGCGAACCTAACCTCGGAATAGCTCATAAAATTGACTTCCTAAGAGTGTATCTTAAAACATAAGTTAAATCAAATATTTAAATACTTTTTGAATATTTAACACAGTGTTGAAATCTTTGGGATAAAAAATAAGCTGTGGTTTGCATATGCATAGATGTGTGCATTACTTTTGGGTAAAATTCAGAATATAATAGAATGACAGAGTGTTGGTTGATGTGTTATTCCAATTACATTTGTACAGAAGTAAAAACATTAAAATATGTACTGCATTTATGCATGTAGGTCTTTTAAAGTAATTATGTTCTTTCTGCTTGTGGAAAATCCCAACAGAATAGGTTTCTTTCAAGGAATGAGAACCAGGTAATATTTCATTAAAAATGTATTCATGGAGGTAATGGTGTTTTGCTGCTCTTCCTCAGCTGTTATTTTTAACAAATCCTTTCTAAAATATTTAAGCCCACAGTGCGATTGCCTGAAAGCAGATACTCAGCTAGTTTGGATGTTTGTAACAGTACTTTGTTCTGCTGGTAAAACTATTCTTGTGCTCAGATGGGGATGATTGAATCTCCAGGAGCAATATTTATAAATAACTTGTCAGTGATGAGAAAAAAGAAACGTTACTTGCGAGGGCTTTTTTTTTGTTGAGTAAGAACTTTGCAAGTTTTGGGCAAAGTCCCTGACCCGGATCCCTGTTACGTGGTGCAGTCACACCATTTGCTTGAGCAACGCATCTGTGAGTGTCACAGGCCCTTCACTTCCATTAGGTGGGGATCAAACTGTGTCCTCAGCATGAAAAAGCTACCCAGACCTAAACAAGCAGAACACAACCCACAACAAGGAGTACAAAACCAGAAGGGATGGGGATTCTGCTGTTCTTGAGACAGATTGCATGGCTGCTCTTGGCCCCTCTCACCTGATCTTCTTCTCCACCGCCCTCCTCGTCGTACTTCAGGATGTTGTCCCTCACGTCATCCTCGGGGTCAATGAGGAGCTGCTTGGTGTGCCGCTCCTTCTCCCGGCGCTTCATCCACACCACAAACAGCAGCACCATGGCTGTAAGAGCAGAGGGGCTGGGTGAGCAGTGCTGCGTGGCAGAGTGCTGGCACCTCCTCACCCCTCACCTGCGCCAAGAACCTGTCCTGCTTCATGCAACCACGTGGAGAGGAACTCGATGCCACCGCTATAGCAGTAGTCCCATTTTACAAAGGCAAAGCTCACGCTGATGGTAAAGGCTAGTGGTGTTTCAAATCATCTCCCGTGCAAGAATCCTCTGCATGTGTCAGCATGTGCTGAGCAAATGTTGATTTCATTGCATATGGTGTGACTTACAATGTAGATTACGGACCACAGCGAGTTTAGGGGAGAAACTTCACTGGTTGTTAGTAAGAGGAATAGAATGTAATCCAATTGCATGTTCTCATTTGTAAGGGAGAGGTCAGTGGGAGCTGTGAATACTGTGACAGGCCTCCAATCCAAACAGTTCCTTAAGCACCATCACAGATGTTGATTGAGCTGATGTTTATCAGAAGTAAAATACACAATCAAAGGGAAAGCAAGAGGCAAGTGTGAAAACATCACCTTTCTGAAGAGATTTGGCCTAAATCCTGAATTTTTCTACAAAGAGCACAGAATAAAGGCAAAGGAGGGAGCTGCTGAGAAGCAACAGGTTCAGACAAATGAACAACACCTGTGCATGAGTGGTGTTCTGACAGCAGCACAGGCTGTGAGCCCTTGCTTGTTCTGCTGATCTGTCTACAGTTTGCAAAGGAAGTCTGCTTTGGGGAGGCTGAGTAATTCTGGGTCATGTAATCCAATTTAGGCTCATTCATATTCTTCTTTGGTAAGTGAGATAAGTTATCTGAACTTCTAAAATCACATCAGACAGCTTGTGATTTGGCACCTGTCAAAGGGGAGAAGGTGGGAACGTGTGGCACAGCTCCATCTCACTTGGGCTGACCTTAGCCATGCAGACAACAGAAAGCAAACCCAAGTGGGATGGACGATCCCAAGCTTTTGTTGTGTTTTTAGCTGCACAAGGAGAACAAACAGATGCTGTTTCCCACCAATGTGTTCTGCATGGCTTTCTTTGCCGTGCAGATCACAGGGCTGGGGGGGGCAGCCTCGCCAGCAGCTCCACTGCAGAGAGAGATGGGTCAGGAGGATGTGTGCTTTCTCTCCCAGCACCGAAGTGTTTATACCCAACAGGAATTCAGTGAAGTGAGCAGAAGAGGATGGACAACTAATTACTGCCATTGTGTGCCAATTGGCTGCCATCCTTTTCTGCTAGCTAACAGAATTGTTTTCAGATAGTGCTTATCCTGCATCTATTCAAGAGAGAAAAATGAAAAGGAAAGAAAACTAACTCTTATCTGCAATATACAACCTCAGCTGTTTAGCAGACTATTGAAGTCCTTTTCTCATCTTTCCTTTTCAAGTCTCTCACAACAAGATACCTGCCTAGTCCACAAAGACAATATTATAATGGTTACCACTTTTATTTTTTTCCTTTTCTTTTCTTTTCTTTTTTTTTTTTTTTAATGCTACTTTTTCATGCACTTGTGGAAAAAACTGTACCATTAACACCTTTACAGATACCTTGAAAAAAACCCAAGACCTTCAAAGTGTCAATAGTGGGTGTAGTGCACTCTCCTTCCTTTTATTCCCTCTGTAGAAATGGGAAGTGCTATTACTGCTGTTAGACCCATTTTCACTCTGCATGTAGTTTTTCTTGAAATCTATTGTCTTCAACTCTTCACAGTTTTTTATTGCGTTGCTCTTCTCCTAACTGTGTTATTTGTGCAGCGAATACATCAGGTATTAGGAAGGAGAAAAACCCTTTGAGCAAAGGTAAAGACAGAAACTTCCTTCACCTGAGCATCCTCTGATCCATCCCCTCGCTGCTTCTTTCTATTCAAGCCATCAAACTTTGACCCTCTGACTCTAAAATGGACAAATTGCGCACACAAAAAAATCCATCTGCCTTTTTGCAGGCTTTTGTTCAGAGGCCATGATATGAAATAAATACAAAGGAGGCAAAACACCAGAAGGATGTAGCAGAAAAACTCCGCTCATTGCAAATTACATTTCTCATCACTGATGCAGTGCTTTGCAGCTCTTGAAGATAAAAAAAAAAAGTCAATTAGAATTACAATGAATGTAAAAATAAGCTTTTGTAATAAAACCCGTAATTTAAAAAGGGATAATGTATCTGAAAATGAAAAGAGGAATCTCTTAAATCAAATGTCCTTCAGCTGACGTTAATTTCAGTCAATCGGATTTTCAACTGCTTAAACCGTATTTTAGCACTGGATTTAAAAGAGAGCAGCAGAAGGAAGTTGCGTGTTTTATCACCTCTGGGATCTGTGGTGCAAACTCTTCCTGTGTTCCCATCCTCTATGAATTCAGCATTAGGAGCCAATCTTCCATGGGGTGGTGAAGCCTGCAGGTGCTTGCAATCACAGCAAATGTGCGTCGTGAATGGACAGCATCAAAATTTCACTGCTGGGACCACGCGTCCAAGGAAAGTCAGAATGTGCACATCGTAGCTGTGCGTGGAGATGTTTGTGCCTGCTTGGATGTGCTGGACGAGGAACGGGGACGGCACAGCCAGTGGCTTTGCTGCTCCCTCTCCAAACTGACAGGGCAAATCAATTACATGGCCATATATTCCATTGCTGGCTCAGGAGGGTGGATATTTGCCCAGAGATGACCCACTCTCTTAATGTACCATATCATAACTGCATTAGGTGACATTTGTAGCATACGTTGCTCTGTCTGTTCTCTGTTTACACACATTGGGGGTAAAAATTAAATGTGATTTAGCACCATAATTCCCATTAGCTTTAATGGGAGCCCCATGGTTTCATCCTGTGTTTCTTGATGAATATTTACCTCATTGTTCATTTCGGCACTCATTTTTATCTATCCCTACTGTGCCAACTCCTGCTTGAAGTTATAATGATATCATTTTTATTTTAAAATGTGTGCACACATGGTTGTTGGCAACACTCACGAAAATCCAGGACTAATGGCATTGCTGGGCAATTGAGATGGCTGTGGCTCTGTGTTATCTTACATCACCCCCAGCCTGAGTGCTCCCCCAAACTGGAGGTCCTTCCTCTGCAAACACTCCAAACTGACCTTGGTTCTCCAGTCCATTGCAATTTTACAAACAATGAGATTAACTACCATTGCTTTTTTCTCTTTGGATTGCAAATTGCAGCTGTGCACTGGATCTGTCAGGGACCAGACAGACTCATAACCAGTGCATCTGGAACTGGAAACCAGTACATCTACAGCCACACAGGGACAGGCGGTGACCCCAGAGCTGTGGAGCACTCTGCTATAGGATTTGAGACAAGTCATCCAATCACTTTTCTGTGAAACATGGAGAATCATATCATACTCATGACCTACAGGATGTTGACAGATATAATGAATATTTGTAAAGCTACTGGAAGCCTTAAAAAGGAACATCTGAAGTGTGCAGCCCATGCTTGCCCTGCTGACATTGCAGTAAAGAAGATTTGGCACACACGCCAGTCACCACCCACAGCCCAAAGCTCCCGGCTCAGTCCTTTGCACAGAGCTTCTATGGCTCATTAGGAAATAAAGCATTTAATGAGACAAACGGGAGCTTGGTGGGAACTGTGACATCCCTCGGTGGTGTCACCCCCTGCGGTACTCACTTAGTAAGATAATGATGCAGATCAGGATGGCGATGATGGCTCCCGTGCCCAGTCCTGCAGCAGCCACCGCCCCGATGGTGGTGCAGTCACCATTCTCGTCACACGGGCACACCTTCACTTTGATGATGGACGTGTTGTACAGGGGGGGGTTTCCTGAGTCCGTCACGATGATTGGCACATCGTACACACCAGCTTCCAGGTACATGATCCGTAAACTAAGCTGGGCGTAATCACCTGGAGAGACCGAGGCAGACAAATGTGTGGTAGACACGGATGGCCATGGTTCACAAAGCCATGCCCACCCTCCTTGGGGGATTTGGAAAGCCCAAACCCCATCCCTGACTTGCTCAGTTGCGTTAATCCTTCTCAAGTTCCCTCCCACTGGGTACCAGAGTTGTGGGGCTGAGCCTCAAACTACACAGGCACAGGCCTCTCAGTGTCGGGGATCAGGTCTGAAGGCAAAATCAGCCTTTGGGTTCCATGATGTTTTCAATCCTCTGCTGAAACTACCACTGATCAGAGGAGCAATTAGGGCCAATTGTGGTTGCATGCTGCAATGTAAAAATCCTTCACATACTGGTAATCTTCACACTTACCTAGCCCTCCTGGTTCTATGGTAAATTAAAAGGCTTCCTTTATGCAATTATGGTCAGATAAATGAACATTGATCCTGATTGTGGCTTATGACAATTACACTGGAACATAAGGAAGACTGATAATAGCTTTTTTCCCCTTGGCCATTATGGATGATTTATACTCTGTTCAGTACTGATAACCATTCATAATTATGAACTGCATTAAAAAAAGCCAAGTGCCAAGGCTCTTAGAGTTATGCTGCAGGTCTGATACAAATCATTTCTGATTAACTATCTTGTCTATAATGTCAGCCATAATGTGCTTTAAAAAATAAAAATCAGATAAAAAAGTCGGAAAGTTTGGAAGTTTGAAACTGCACGTGGCCTCATTAGTGAATCAGAGCCCAAATGTCCTTAGGATTGCCTGCCCCATTTACCATTCAGTCGTGTTATGGTCCAGTTCTTCCTCACCGCAGATGGCACACTTGGCAGCTCGAAGACAAAGGGCCCAACGTTTGGATCGATGTCAGCATCTGCGGCTGTGATATTGATGACATTCAGGTTCGGCTTTTCACAGATCTGTGCTTCCTTTGGCAGGAGCTCAGGAGCATTATCGTTGATGTCGATTAGGTAGATCTGCAGCGTGCCAGTGCCGCTGGCCGGGGGTATACCTGAACCGAACAAGAACCGATGCCCATCACTTGGGAAGCAGAAGATATGATACTGTGGACCATCCCCACTCTGCCTCCCAATTTCAATAAACCAGGATTTTCTCCCTCCCTCCTTGGACCTTACTAGGGACATACTGCATATTCACGGTCCCTTGCTTTAAGAGGCATTATTAAAACTTCCCCAAGCCTCATAATGGTGCTGTTTTTCACTCCTGCAGAATGTGGAGGTTCAGCTCTGCAGATTTGTAGCCTACAGCAATATCTTTAGTCAAATTCTAAAAATACAAGGAGGTGATGCCAGGCTGTTAGTACAAATTCTGGTAACTGCTGTTTTGAAGAGAAAAAACCATCTGAAAAGACAGCTAAAAGGAGGAAGAAGAGGGCTTGGAAGGAAAACATGGAAGGAAAAAATAAATAAACGGAGTAATCCTTTGGCTAGTATTTACTGTAGCACCAGCTAGCCAGTTTGTAGATTTGTAGACTATTACACTGCTCCAAAGAAAGCCCAACTCTATAACCCAGTCCACAGTCAATTCAAGCTTGAGTGAAAGGTCCTTGCTCAAAGCCTACAGCGAGAGCCAATCATTACCAAATGTGAGGGGCTGCTCCTAATTGACGGCAGCAACAGTATGTTCCAGTGTACAGTTCTTCAGCCTCTCCCATTTGTCCCAGCTATCAGAGGTGCCACAGCACTGCAGCCTTGGTCCTCCAGCCTCTTGCTGTCTGACTGTGACCCAGCTACATAAAGTGATGCCCTGCCTAGCAGGAAGGACCAGCTGCTCCAGAAATAGTGTGATATTTTTAAGTTCTATCCCCATGCACACATCCAACAGCTCTGCTCAGGATTGCCCACTGCTTCCCTTCTCAGGTAGCTTTGCTTCAGCAATTCTTTATTAAGTTTAAATTCTGGATACAAAGCTACACAAACCTTGCCCTCACTAGCATTTCAGGTGTTGCTTCCACGGGCTCTCCTGCCTATATTCTTTCCAATTTATGCTTCTTTTTTTTTTAAGGGAACCTTGAACTCTAGAGGAGCCTTGGAAATTCTTTCATGATTCCTACATAAGTTCTTCAATGATTGGTCTCACCCTTTCAGCTTGTAGGCACTGGGTAGCTCCCCCTCTAAAACCATGTCTTTGATCAGCGAAAGTTTCTGGAGACACAGATAGCTCATCAGGATTCCAGCACTGAACATGAAAATAGAATTCTGGGACCAAGCAAAGTGGTTGTGCTGTCCTCATGTCACCTATTTTCTGGGATGAATGCAGGGTCTACACTCGTCCACAACTTCTGAGATAGGCTGAATGCAAACCAGCTGCCTGAGGGACACTGCCTCCCATGCTGCTGAAACAATCTGCAATTGCTTCATGAACAAATGCAGTTTGGTGTGGGTATCGGGGTGTTACTGTGCTCAGGTTCCTGGTATTTTTGGTTCTTTGTGCACCTGAGTGCAGTTTAGCAGAAGGCTCAGGAAAAATGGAAATTGAAATGTTCGTATCTGAGTATTGCAAACCATGCAACATTTCACGTAATTTCAGCAGTCTTATGTGGAGAAAGCAGAGGTGTGCACAGAGCAGGTGATGCACTACAAGGGATCTTCAGACTTTACACCCAGGAGATGTAAACTAGCACAGCACAACTGACTTCAGTGGAGATGGATCCATTGCCCGGAGCTAAGATTGAAATAGCAATAAGAGTATTAAAAAAAAGAAAAAGAAAAAGAGGGGAACGTGCAACTGCTGCACCAACATTTAACTGTTGTATTCCAACGGATATTTGGCTAAACTACTTCTTTATAATATATTGAAAATAGCAAAAAGAAATTAAGGAAATGAGATGCTTCTGCTTCAAGAAAGAAAGAGAAATCCCCACCAAAAAACCCCATCCCGGAGGCAGAGTACGTGATACCAGAGAAGGTGGAACTTGGGGGAAATATGAAGAGCCTATTAGTCTAGATGAAAATTTTGATGTTATCCTAAGCACTCTAGACAGAATTTTAAATAAGTTGTTGCTTTATGTGCATTTTAACATCTGCAATATACCAGTGATAGATTAATTTTTCAGAATAGAGAGATTTATCTAGGTCCTCACTTTCTGAGCTTCTGAATGATGGATGTGGAGAGGTTCTGATGCATTGCAGCATCAGCACCAAAGCCAAGAGAAAGGGTTAACTTCAGATCATGTTGTGCTAAGTGACCTGGATTTGCAAGGTCAGATGGAGAGGATTAGTTTGATGGGTTCATGCTGTACCACTGCTTCTGAGTATAGCCTTAGCCAGCTCATTTGATTCATTTTGCCCTGGGAATCTTGCAGATAAATGCTGCTAGAACTCCTTGCGTTGTTTTGGATTTCACTGCCCTGGCTGCCTTCACAGAGGGGAAGCTGGGATGCGTCAGTGCAGGTGGCCCTACCACTGATGGCACAAAGCAGGGGCAAAATTGGCTGCATGGTACTTCTGCTTAGCATTCAAAATTTTCAAGTCTGTCTTGTCCCTGTGATCCAGGATGCAATGACTGAAGTGAAACTGGAAAACCCACAGCAAGCAAGTTTTCCTTAGCCCTGCAAGCATCACCATATCTACTTATGACAGACATGGCACCGTTCAGCCTAAGGGACAAGAAGAGCTAACAGAGAAAGCATCCTGAGAGCACCTACCGTGTCTAAGCAATATACCAAGTCTCAACTGAATTCTGTTGCTCAGGTTTGGTGTGAGCATCCAGCACCCCACAGGGGAAAGGTGAGGATGGGAGAGGAGAAGAAGACTTTTGCTTGCCCAGGAAAGCTGCAGTAGCAGCAACTGAACTGACCTAGAGTGAGTCTGGCACTGAGGTTCACAGTGCTAATTTGGCTGAAAGCACCGTGTGATCTTTAATGAGTAGAGGAGGGCAAGCCTTGATTTCTCTATAAGAAGATCTGTGCTGGCTTCAATAACTCTGATAATAAAGTACACCAGGATCCAGATGCTCTGATGGTGGCTGGACATCTCAGAAATCACAATGGACAGAGATTAGCTCTGATGATGGACAGACACCTTTCATGAAGGCCATCGCAATTCAATTGAGTTTTAATACCCTCCTGCCATCCCCTGCAATTATTTCTGCTTTCCTGATGGAAGACTTCCTGGATGCTCTGATCAGTGCCTTTGGGACAATTACCAGGACCGGTGTGTTCAGCAGCCCTTGGAGATCACATCCCTTTGATATTTTTTTAAGTTCAGGCTACACCGCTACAGTGAACTCCCCAAATCGATTTTCCATTTGCCCTCCCTTTCCCTTAATAACACTCTCTGTATACTGTGCACATTTAATTTACTCCAGCAATTTCCCATCCCACTTTCACATTTTTGACCATAAAAACCTGGGAAAAAGATAACTTATACTGACAACTCTGTCAGGGCATCATTTCTCTTAATGCATCACATTAGAGTCTTATTGAAGCATGAACAATGTGAAGCCTGGGCTCACCATTGTCAGCCGCCAAGAATGTGGCCTCGTAGACATTATTCTTAATGTAGTCTGACTCTCGATCAAGGACAGCAGCAGTAGTGATCTGACCATTTGTGGCATTAATGTTCAGCCAGTTTGCAGGATCTGACAGCTTAGAGTATCTACAGAGAAAGGAAATAAATACATGGCAGTCTTTTCACTGACATACCCTTAATATTGCTTGAAATAAGGTTTTTCTGGACTCCTGACCCATGATTCAAAGGACCTTTGGATAAGCGGTTTTGTTTACAAACAAAATACTAATTGAGCAGCTGGTTTTTGACCTCTACAATTATTCAATTTTTCTATTTCTTCCCTTTTAAAATTTTTTTTTTCTTTTCCCATTAAATGCCACTTACACATTGGCTTTCTGCTACTGGGAGCACCTTAGCCCAAGGATTCTGCAGCCAAGAGGAAATGGGGTATGCAATGACCACTGCATGCGTATGCCTGATCTGGGGGCAGATTTCTGCTCTCTCCTGTTATGTTGCCCTAAACTAGCTCATGCTTAGACAGATTCCTGAGTATTAGGTCAACTCATCCCCAGTCTGTTCCGGTCTTATACGGCCAGCTATGAACATGGTTTGCTCTGGGCAAAGGTTTTCCATGTTCTCCAGACTTTTTCTGCTTGTTTTCTTGCTTCTATCCTTTTCATGGCTACAGATTTCTGCCTCTGTTTTTTAGAGCTTGAGTTGTGGTTAAACTGTAAGCTAATAAATGGCCATGCTATAAAACACTGAAATGAGCAAACAAAAGCTGAGCTTATTTCATGGGGGCTCAGACCTGCTGACAGCTTGATATCAATTTCTTTTTTTTTTTTTTTTGTCTTGAAATACACAAACAGGAGAACTTCTGGCTGCTGGTGAATATTCCTTTCCAGAAATGGGCTGCCTGAAGCTGAAGCTCAAAGCAAAACTTGAGCTGTGTGAATCCATGTGAGCAGAAAAGCAATGCCACAGTTTCACAAGCCTCTGCCAAAGGAAAGAATTACATTTTATGGAGCTAGACCCTTTGGGATGTTTTCATTTCTTTTTAATATCATTGCTGTGTGTCTCTTTCCCTTGCACAGCTAAATGACCAGGGATCCAGCCCGGCCTTATGAATGTGTCTGTGGCTAATGAGGATAACCTGAGGTGTGACATTGGCCATGCCAAGCTGTGCCTGCATGGAGATGCTCCCGCTTCCTTATCTCACTTCTATAAAACCTCACTTTATTAAAGACTATTTGAGAACAGTGTGCAAGGCTACAGCAGATGGATCAGCTTTCTGAGAACTGCTCACCATGGATTCATAAGCTTAGCTTTTAGAGTATCTTTTTTTCCTAATTTACCTTTGTCAGTGGTGAAGGAAGAAAAGATACCTTTGCATGGCTACAGGACCGTGACAACACCTCACTGCTTCATTGGCATCAGGCTACCCTGAAGAAAAGGCAGTAAGAGAGATTGTACCTGTGCTGGGAAGCAAAGTGCTCTGAGATTCACAGAATGTGTGACCTGGGAGCCCCAGGGAAAAGTACTTTCGATGTTCTTATTTACAGCAAGCCTTACAAACCCTGCACAGGCACTGTGTGACCACATGAAGGGCTCAGCAGACCCAGTCCTCCCCCAAGAAATGGCAGATGTTGTTTCTGGGGATGAAAGCATTCAGCCACAAACAAACTGCTCTCTGCTCTGAAGAACCAGCCTTGCTACGCATGTCAGGGAAACAAAGGCCCTTCCAAGGCCAATATTTCAAAATGAACAGAAGAAAAACTGGCTTGTGAGTTTGGAGGGCCTCTCCCCTTAGCAGGTGCAATACCTGTCTAAAGACAGCAAGAACAAGGCAGTGAATAAACAATCATTCTCTAGACCAGACAGTGCTGCGCCAGGTGAAATACTGCACACTCCTCCTGACACAAAATGTCAGCACTGATGGAGGTTTATGCGGCCTCTGCTGTGGTCACACAGAGTGCTTGTGCTTTGCCAAAAACACCACAGTCCTTACAGACTGGTAGCAAAAAAGAAAATTCTGTGGGATTTACCAGCTCTGGTAAATCTGTAAGCACCCAACAGAGGCTGCAAGAACCCACCAGGTCTTGCACTGCTACCACATCTGTTAAATCATAAATTAGACATCAGCTGCTGCTGAAATTCCCCACGCAGACCCGAGCTCCAACCTTACTGCCTGCTCACCCACCTTACTGCCTGCTGCATGAAGCGATCAGGATCTACAGCTGAAAAGGTCGTGAGGACAGTCCCTGTGGGCACACCTTCCTCCAGCCTGATCAGCTTGTGGTTCGTTGGGAAATACGGCGCTTCGTTGACGTCCGTAACTGAAATGGTGACTCCTGCTGTCGACTGGAAGGACATCTGGATTCCGCTGGCCAGGGGTGCTTGGTTGGATACCATCACTGTCAGCATGAATGCTCTGTTCATCTCATAGTCGACTGCCTGAAACAAACAAGCAAGCAAGAATAGATCCAAGCAAGGAATAAATCCTACCTTCTGGCTGAAAGCTGCAAGATCTAGAAGACAGATGATATGAAAGTCTTTGCCTCATCTCATTTCCTTCTGAGCACAGTCCTTCTGAAGGGGTAAATCCAGACCGGCTTCTGTCCAGCAAGGATTTGGTCTTCCAGTATTTCGAGGGCCAAATAGTTAAAAAAACACAAAGTAAAAATTGCAGCTGCCAGGGAGGATTTGCCCTGTATTTGCTTCCAATGCTAAGCAGTTTCCAAACCAGAAACTGCCAGTGTTAGTTTAGCATTGAATGAACAAACCCACCAAGGGTTTGCTGTAAATGCAACAGGCATGGCCTGCTCAGAACCGTTCTATTTGCACTCACAGCTGCTGACTGAGTAACCAGGGCAGCCTGTATGGATCCATGAGCCTGAAGTGCTCTCACTTTTCCTCTTTAGTAACATCATAAGCAAAGGTTCAGCCTCAAGGAACAGCACCTGGTCAGCTCTGGAGGTTGGTTGTCTCTGTGCTTGCACAGATCTTTCTTGGGTGGTCATAGATCTCTGCATACATGCATGTGAAGATGCTGTGTCTGAGGAGCCAGAAGGAGTGAAGAGTACAACTGGCCAAACAGCAGCAATATAATAGTTTCCTATCCATCCCACTAATTATTATGAGGGAAGTTGCTAATCATCTGCCAGGGAGTCTTGAGTTATGCAAGATCACACCTCTGTTTGTTAAACAATGCTGCAATGTATGAATGTAGAAGCGTAACCATTCTTGCTCACAGCTCAGTGCTGAGTTGCATGGTGTACAACGCCACAGCTCCAGTGACTTTGGTATAGCCATACAGATTTACATCAACCAGAGTTGGCTTCTGTAATCTCTTTAAAATACAGCATTGTCAGGAAAGAAATCAAATCAGAGGAGACTACAACAGAGAAACAAATTTCAGGGGCAAAAGGTAAAAGAGTGGAATTTCTATTCAATTGAAGTGCAAATGCTCTACTGCTAAATGGTTTCCTGACAGGCAGGGCCAACATTTAATAAATAAAAGGAAGTACAAAGATTCCCAGTACACCCACTGGCATTGACTCACCAACTTCTGCCGCATTCAAAATAGATGGATGGTAAAAGTTCTCACTTAAACACTATTTGAGGCTTCAAAACAATTTGACTAATACATTTCCTCAATTCCTTACATGCACCTATAATTCATGTTCCTTCATTCTCTACTTTTTCACGTGCTGCCTGTTTGCTAGCCTTGTCATGGACAGGAGCACCCAGTCCCTGCAGGAGCTCCCAGTGCTGGGGGCAGCTCTGAGCAGCACTGGGGGCTGATGCAGGAATGAGTTCCTTGTTTGATGGTGCACTGGACGTACATTGACTGCACACAGACCTATTGGATGTAGGTTGTTTAAATCTTTTTTATATTTTTTCCTTAAGATCTGTTAAGCTGCTCATTCACCTGCTGTGTTTCTTTCCTGGGAGCTCCAAAACCAGGGATGCAAAAACACAGCACAGGGACAGGATTCACCCCACAACACCCACCCCACAGGTTGTCCCAGAGTCACCTTTTTGTCTCTGAAACACCTGCCTGCAGTTCCTGCATGTTCCCCTCCTTCACGAGCACCTCCTGCCCAGAAGCAGCAGAGTGAAACCAAGGGCTTGCCACGTGTCCCTCTTTACTCAAGGTACTTTTAACTAAAGAGAACAAATTTGCCTTATGTTATTGTTGAAGCAAATAATAACTGCAGCTTCAGAAGCATCCCCATTATAAATTCACAGCTCTGATCCATGCAGAGTTTATAATAACGTTTCACTCAGCCAGCTGCCACAGGGCAGCCACTGCTGCTCCTGGAGATTGTCTCCAGACTCTGCGATGTCTCAGCTGTGTGAGAAGTTACTCTCTCTCCTTGATCAAGGCTTCCTTTGAAGATTAGGGTCTAGTTATGGAAATGGTTTGGAAAAGACATGAACAGAAAAAGGAAATGTTATGTTTTTGGTGACCGGACTGGAGCGGCAGATGCAGCTTTGCTGAGAGCAGCTGCAGAATGGCCATTGTGAGCTCCATTTGAACTCCGAAGGGCTTCTGGTTTGGATTCTCTACAACATCCCCTTCTCTGCACTGTCTGTGATTGCTATAGCCCAGATGCAAACCTCTTTCCTTGCAGCGGTGGGGAGTTATGTACAACAAGCCTAAAGAGTCACATGAAAAATCCAGCTGTGTAGGGTCTGTACATAAAAGGTTCATTACTTGAATTAATTTGTTACCTGTGTTTTCAACCTATACCAGGGATTAAACCAGCAAAAGCCTGCTCTTGCACTATGAAGAACAAGTGCTAACTGGCCACCCAGTCTGGTGCTCATACATTCCCCTAACCTTTAAGCATATTCATTTATTAACCAAGAACAAAATATTTCAAAGAAAGTGGAATCCTAAGAGCCTTCCCTTCTTCACCATGAAAATTTAATCACAAGAAATTTCACTCGTTCTCCTTGCTGAAAATACACCAAAAAGCCTCGCAGGCTTGATAAGGGTAAGCAACTCAGGGCACCCAGGAGGATAAGGTAAGGTTATATACGGAAGACATTCAGTGCAATTTCAAGCTTTGAGCTCAGCTTGACAAGATAGGATTTTCATGTGGTTCTTTGCATTGTGATCACTGTGGGTTACACAGCAGTGGAAAGTCAACACCAGCATCTATGGGGTCTTGACAAATCTGCCCCGCTTTTTGCTTGCATGTTCTGAATAAAGGATGGTTCATTATGGAAAAATCCTTGTGTAGCAGCAATGATCTTGTAAATCCCTGCTCTTCACTCTGACATGGCTTTAAACTACAGTCATGACGCTTCACTAGATTAAGAGTAAGAGCTCCTCCCTTGCTTTCAGTCAGAGTGCTGGCATTTGAATTTCAGACCGACTGTCGATATGAACACAAGTCAAATAGTTCCATTTTACTTTGTGTAATGTTTTCTGTTTAGGCAGAAAATATAGACATATGCTTATAGGTATACTTAAATGCATAAATGTGTCCATACACATGTGCATCTAGAGCTACTGCTAAGCTTGAAGAAGTTGAGCAGCATTGCACAAGATAAGGCTGTCAAATGTCATTACAGAGCAATAAAGGGCGATAAATACAAGGACCCTGCTGAAATATCATCTAGCAGGTAAAATGATGTCTTCCTTAAACTTTCAGCAAAGTGGCACCTGCAGACACACACACATAGCCCAGGGCCACAGAACAGGATGAGCTCGCAAGCTCACACGCTCCTACCAGCATTAACTCACTGCCATTCCTCTGGTGTCACTTTTTTTTTAATATCCAAACTGTAAGTACTAAGAATGACTGCAACTTATTAGCTACAAGGGAGTGGGACTCCTTTTTTTCAACACAGAGTTATTCCTTAATCAGCTTGCTCTTTAAATACAGGTGCTCCATCCTAAGTAGTTGATTAAAACTTTCTGTTCGAGCAGGCCAGACTTCTCAGAAGTCTTTGTTCATGCCAGCACATATTATCCATTTCAGATGCAGTGCACAGTGTGTGCAGTGCAAACTCCCACAGATCACAGCAGCCTATTCATGATGCCTTCATTTTCGTGGCAGTCACTGGGAGCATCCATAGGCATCTTTTCTGGGAAGAGATTCAGTGAATGCTGAATGAATGAACCCAGTAGTTTCTGACTGTGTGTAATTACTGCAGGAGCATTCATTGCCTGGGCTGCTGGTCTCAGGGAGTGGGGAGTGAACTCTCAAGCAATGATAGAGGCACATTCTCTGGAGGCAAGAAGGGAAACAGAATTTGACACTTGTAAAGACCTGGAGGGTTTGGGCTCTTTGACGACAAAGTATACAGAAAAGAAGAGGTAGTGAAAATGTACAGTCTTATTTCTCAGAGTCATTGGGCAAGATCCACTGATGATCTAACACATGGAGCAGCCTTCACTTAGGATGTGGTTCACACTGTGTGTTTATTGCTTGATTGTGGGAAAAGGAAAATTTCTGCAACCATTTTTTTGTTGAGCAACTCAGAGGAAAATCTCTCTTCTTTTCTTCTGTTACCAGGAAATTCATTGCTTCTGAAATCTCTCCTACACTCCTTGCAGATCAGTTGGCTGATCTCCTGCAGTGAAATGCCATCCCCTATTCACAGGCTCAGAAAGAAGAAGGTGCAGCCTCTGCCCGAGGCATCAAGCAGGGCAGGACTGGGCAGTCCTGGTACTAAACCCACTGCCGGAGCTCAAAAGGATCAGGTCAGGCTCTGATGCAGGCAGCTGCCCTTGGCATGTGAGAGTTTATGAGAGCTTACAGTGGGAGAAACTCAGAATCATTGGCATAGTAAAAGTATTCAGGACGCCCACACAGCAAGGGGGGAAACAACAGATTGAAGTGCTCGTACTCCCAGGTAGAGAAGGCATGAAATAACTGCAGTCTTTGGGCAATCCTTTCAGCCTTAGTGAGCTTAAAGGGTGAGAAATATGGCTTTACTTTGGCTTCCCACTTACCTTGACCACAGTTACCATGCCCTCATTGGTGACAGGGTCTGTCCGGATGGTGAAGTGGCCAGAGGGGTCCCCGCTGATGATGCGGTAGATGGCATTCCAGTTGGGAGAGTGAGGCTGGTCCCGGTCCATCACTGTCAAATTTGCAACCACAACCTCCACTCTGTTCTCAGGAACTTCCCCCGAATACTGCAGATAAAAGACAGAAGCAGTCACAGATGGGACTTTTGGTTCTCATGGCCATGTCCTCTCTCCCTTTAAGCAGCACGCAGACACAGACCTCAGTCCATGGAGAGGACCATGGGGTTGCTCGTTGTGAGTGACTTGTCCCTTTCTCACTTCTGCTGTTCATATATCCCCAAGCCCTTTGAAGCCCAGATTCACTTTTTGGCCCAAATGAGAGGAAAGTCACTCTCACCCACCCACTGCCCACATATCAACAAATGTTCGAGCAAAAACAGAAATGTTCCTGATTCACTGGAGCAATCAGAGAGTTAATGTCAACAGCAGGTAAAAATGGCAGATTAAAATATGCCATTTTTATGATGACTACATCCCTTTAAAATAAGGTATTTTGCCTCCCTCAAATTTCAGTGAGAGCATTTTATTGCATCTTCAGAGAATTTCTTTCTTTCGTGCACTTGATTTGATTTTGTCTCATTATTTAAAGCGTTTCTTGTGAGTTTGCCACTGCCCTTCCTGATGCTTAATGCTCTCATTTAGCACTGATTTTCATGGAGCATGTCCAGTTCAGGCATATCCTGATGCATTAGCTGCATTCTCTCTGCTTTCCAGGCCTTGATTTATCATATGGCTGATCAGGGATCCTGGCCTCTGAAAACTTCCAGTATTTGGAGCTCTGAAGCTGCCAGTAAGACACATTCCCAAATTTTCAAATGTGCTCATCTCTCAACGCTGCCTATTATCGGCACTTGCAAATCAACACTCTGATTGACATATGGCAAATTAAACACTGGAGAAATGATAGGAGCTGGCTCTGGGTCTGCAAGTGAGAGCCTGGCCCCAAACTGCAGGAGCAGAGCACTCCGAAAATCTGGCCTTTGGTGTTCACAAATGCCAGGTTATGTAAATGATAATAAATCATTCCTTTGTTAGCACAAGAGTCCCTTCTCAGTACTAACCCATACGCATCCATCGGCGCCCTTCAGTGTGCTTATATTTACTGTACATTATTACACTACTGCCAGAAAAAATATTCAATCTGCCCTATGTTAATGTAGATTTAAATTTGCTCTTTAGTGGTATCTTGAATGGCATTTTGCCCTCTTTTCTGGTACGCACCTGTCCTAAACAAATTTTCATTAGTGAATGCAGATGGTATCTCTTTCCAGCCATGCTGAGTGGTGGGGAAGAACAGTGGGAAGCTGAGAGAGGATTCTAGTTCCAGCACATGCTACAGATCTTTTCTCTTTATTTCCCACAGTTTCACTCGTTCTTTACGCATTCTCTTGCTCAATTTGAAATGTCTGTGGCACACAGCTTAAACAGGGGAAATATCATATGGAAATTTATCAAAAGCCTTTTGAAAAATCCATTAGATTATGTCATACGTACACTCCTATTACCGATTTTGTCTGAAACCTGCTCAAAAGAACTGAAGGAGATTACTTTAGCAGGATCGTCTCTTACTAAATCCATGCTAGTTATCGCCTATTACATTACGTTAATGTTGTATGGCATGCCAGCAATGACAAGCTGGTGAGCTCCCACTCTCTTCGAGTAGATGACAGCACTGCTAACATCACAGGATCTTATCTGTTGCAATTTCGAAGGATTTAAGCATGTTGTGCATCTATTGCCAATCTCTGACCTTGGACCGCAGTTTTTGCCTGCTACCACCAGGTTTATGCCATGCAAAACCAAACAGGATTAAGAGAAAGCTGTCAACTGTACTTAAGACATTGAGGAGGTCCAGTCTTCCAGGCTGCTTAGCACCTTTAGCAGATCGTAATCCAGGTGTTGCCAATGAGTTTGGCTACGTGGGCAAATACCACACAACTGCCAACAGATGTTACAGCAGCTTTTCTAAAAGCCATGACAACATCTGCTTTTGGCTTGCAGCAAAATAGTTTACACTAAGGCATATTTTTAAAATAGGAGGTATATCAACAATCTTGAGTACACAAACACATCTCAATGTAAAGCCTGAAGGAGGATCATAATCTTCCAGGAAGCTTTCTATTAGGGTAAAACTCAACGTGCTCAGCAGACACTGAGCAATCCAGGAGCTGATTCAGTTGTCAACACCTACTAGGCATATCTGGGAAATGATTTAGTCCTGTGCAGCTCTAGGGGTAGATATTATCCATATGTTTACATAGGCACATATTTTCCTGATAAGAACAATAACTACACTAGAATCAAAGGACCCATCTGAAGCTGTGCAGGTGAAGAGGGCTGCACCTCAAAAATGAGACCAACTTTTATAACCTCTGGATCAGCAGCCACTGGGAATCAAAAATGTAGCTCATCTTTCCTCCTTCTTATGCTCTCCCACTATCAGTAGTGTAAATAAGTGCTGTTCATGCATTGCCCACAATTGTCTTTACTTTTAATAAAATTAAGAAATGACATTACATGGCACGTGAGAAAGGAACGATGGCAGCTCAGAGCTATGCACACTCCTTTAACATCATTCCCTCCCTACTTGGGAGTAATTCCAGATAGTGAACAATGCTTTCTTTCACTGTGCTGCTTTACAGCATTCCCACTGCTGTACATTTTCTTTCATAAGATTACAATTGATTTTCAAATAAGAGAAGCATATCTGCTCAAACAAGGTAAAACAATGGGCAACACGAGAGCTGCTAGAGTAAACATAAGATTGATAAAACACTGCTTGACCTATACATTGTAGCATTTACTCGTATTCCCTTGTAATTCATTTAGCTTCACTTTCAATTGTTGCATTTGAAGTCCTTAATTTCCAGAGTGCTTTTCTGAGACCGTTCAGAAAGACTTCTATGGCTGATTGTTATACACTCCGCTTCCCTTATGAGATAAGAATTTGTTCTGAACTTGGCATGTTTTTAAGTTCTTAAATTCTGTACTGTCTTTTTTCCCCTTCTCTCCATAAAAGCATGTGCTGGCAGAAGTCCTTTTCTCATTCCTCTGGAGCTGGCCTGTCTGAAGTCATGTCTTACTGAAAAGGTAATAATTCATTGTGATTTTCTGGTTGCATCAGATTCTACTAAAATTGTTTAATCCCAGAGTTTGTCTTTTGTCTCGTCCAGCACTTGACAGCATATAAACACGCAGACAAATATCACTCAGGAGGAGTCAGGGATTGATGTGGGGGGACAAATGATGAATTCACACACCTTCTTGACTGTGTGCTATAAATCTGGAGTCTGGGCTGTGAAGCCATGCACAGCAGAATAAAACCAATTAGCTCATTGCAGCCACTCCTAGGGAGGTGTTCAATTGAAATGGATGAATATGGAGATAATCAGGCTTTCTTCTAAATGGAATTCCTTTTTTTCTAGTGTGCTTGCCTTTTCCTAGCTGTTTTCAATAAAAAGCTGTGAAAACTTTTTATGTGAAAGTGCAGCCAGGGAACCCAACACTATATGTAGTTGCGTGCCAGGCTGAGTTTGCCTCCACATACTATGCAACGTAATCCTATTGCAAGCCAAATGTTTACCTTTTCCACATGCTATTTAACAAAGATGCTTGAATGCACACAAATTAATAAACAGCTACAGTCCAGCTGCAGCCATCTATGTAAAATGGAAAAAAAAAAAGCGAAAATCTCCTAATAAATCATTAATTGTGATGTGCCTGCCCAATTGCAGCGTGGAAAGAAGCAAATGCCAACCTAATTGATTGCTTCTTATTCCATCTTTATAGGCCTGCATTTTTTATTGTGGGGGCTGAGAAAGCCCAGAGGTGTAAAAAACCTCTAGACTGTACTGTGTGTATCTGTCAATGTGATATTTAGATCAATAATCTTCTTTTTTTTCCCCTTACTCCTACTGCCGGTAATTTAGCTTTTCTTTCTAGAAGCCTAATTGCCGTTTTCCTAAGCCTCGCTATCAGTTCTCCGACCTTTAATTTCCACTACTGTTTGCTGTATGGATGACTGTATGAGGTCTGCAGGTTGTCCCGCTGCACGGTTGCACCCGGCCATCAGTTTCTATGACAGCAATATACTGAACTCTGGGTTCTTGCTCCACCTTTGCTGCTGTGCATCAGAGACCACGAATGTGCTCGAATCTACAGTGACCTGATACACAGTCGTCCACATTCTGCATGCAGATCAGATTTTGAAATGTGAATTTCTTAATCCCGTTTCATTAAAGAACTACTCTGTGTGCTCCTGAATGACAATCAACTTCTAAGCCCTGATGTCTGCCCGGTGTTTGGAAGCAGCCCACTGTGCCCAGCTCTGCATTACCCAGGCAGCAGCCCCTGCACCGCACATCCCTGTGTTCACTTGGGTCTGCTCCACAACCAATCCATGCACACATTGACTGCTTCAGATTCTTATATGCCATGTGGCAAATGCTTCCCCAAACATCGTCTATGAAGCCTGACACACTCCTGCCAGCTTGCAGCTCTGCTCTGCTGGTGTGAGGCCCAGCTGTCACAGAGCTTGTTCTGAAACCAACTGCTTGGGCTGCAGGCATGGCTTGCCATGGGCCATTCAGCTTCATGCAGCCAAGCACATGTGCTCAGCTCACCAACTTGGGGAAGTCCTGCCTCCACAGTCAGCAGTTTGTGCCACTGAAATGCACCCACACGTGCAGAGGAGCTCTCAGATCTGCAAGTAAGGCTCAAGGTAATGGCCCCTTCTTTCAGAAGCAGCAGATAAAAACCCTCTCATTTCAGCATCTCTGCCTTGAGGAAGGAACATAGAGGTCTGGCTTTCACCTTGGTTCAAAGACTCTTACAGTACTCACCGGGAGTTCAGAGACACGTAATAGTAAAAGGATATTAAAAACCCAAGAAGTTTACATGTCTGACAATGAGCACTAATTTTTTTTCATTATCAGATGCTACATTCCTGTGCTGGTCTGAAAAGATGCCACAAAAATGATGACACAAGACACTACTCTGCTGCAAGATAGCCTTTTCCAGATAAATATGTCTTATGGAACGAGGCTCAAAGTTGGCATAGAAATTCAGATATTTTACAAAAATGCATTACAACACAAAGGAGCTTTTTACAACGTTCTTATGAAAGGTTTAAAAAGAGATTAAAATTAAGTCCTTGGCACGGCGTATAGCCTTGTCAAGGAAAAAAAAAATCTACATTAACCCCGTGTAGGAAAGTTGTACTTTATCTCTATTTCAAAGGCTATAAAGAACCACTTTAATCAACCTACTTGACTTTGGGGACTTACATGTCTCACTGAAACTCATGAAATCTGGCATAGCGTGATTTCCAGAACACAAAAGCCTTTAATCTGTAACCCAGCACTCTTGTACATTCAAATCCTGATACTATCTCCTTGTTAGGAAGAAAAATTGTGAATTTATCCAAAACGGGATCTCATCTCATCTAAATGATGAAGCCTTTGCAACAGTGACCTTTAACAATTGTTGTACTCAACAATAAAAGATTTTATCATCTCAGAAGCCAATGGAAACACTGTATGTTAAAAGTCCCATTTGATACACAGCCTTTTATTTTCAAGTTTTAGACACAAATACTTTGAACGTTTCATTTGCTCTCTTGTCTAACACACCTTTGTTTCTTGCCTGCAGAATGAGCAGCAGGAAAAGGTAGCTTATACCTTTCTGCAGTCTGCTTGATTGTCAGGTGCAATTAGTAATGCTATCTTTTAAAAAATACATAGGTTTTAAAACAGCTGGAGGCGCCTACAAAAGCCTCATTCTTAAAAAAAAAACCACACACACGCACACAAAAAAACCCTTTATATATATGCATTTATATAATGGAAGATTTTTGCACAGATACATCAGCGTTTTACAGCAGCTGACAGCTCTGTGCTTTCCTTTAGCTGTAGCAATACAGGTATCCCAGCCCTTGGGTTGGGGCAGATCCTGAGAGCATCACAAATTGCTGTTACTTGACAAACCCTCATGGGTCAGCCCAGATCAATGTTTCAGCCCCACCAGCATGCTGTAATGTAGCCCTGCAATACTCACTGGGCTACAGAGAGGGAAAACCTTGAGGAGGGATGGCAGCGATCCCTGTGCGTGGTGGGCACCATGCAGGGATGAGCTGCACCACGTGCACTGCTGTTCCCTGAGCTCTGCACTGTGTTGGCCTCAGCTGAAGGACCTGCTAATCCTTCTGCAACTGCAGGCCAAAAGGAGCAGCCAGAGCTCAGCCCTCCTGGTGCTCACAGGGAGGCATGTAGAGATGTGCACTTCTGAAGAGACATTACGGTCATTTGTATCTGCATTTTCTGCTTGTGTAAACACTATAAATAATGCACTTCTTTAAAAGCAGGTGGCATTAATTCATCTGTTGGAACGTCAGACCTCATACTTCTTTCTCTTTCTTCAAAGTCCAAAAGTAGAAAATAACTGCAGTGTTTCAAAGACAACATCAAAAACGTACTTTTTCCAATTTACACATAAACCAGGCTGACAAAAATGATGTGACAGCATCCAGCTCCTAAGCGAGCAAAATGGACTTCATGGGTCTGACTCTGTATTTCTTGGTGAAGTGCATATAGAAGAGAACATTTCCATTCAGGCCCTGGTAATAAAGTTTCATACTGAAGGCCCTTAAGCTGATCGATCTGGTTCAGGATTTCCTTAATAACAGCCCATTTCACAAATGAGTTTTTAATTAATTTTTTTTCATGTTTTAAGGCATATAAAAACTGCTCATGTGCCTTTGGGATCCAACGATGGATATTTGGGGAAGAGAGAATTTTAAGAGTATGGAAACTGATTTTTTTATGCAGGCCATAATCCCAGTAGTGAGATTTGACCCAAGATTCCCACGTAGCACCTGTCTGCATGCTACCCAAACCTTCTCTGCACTGCAATTGAAATCTCTGTTGTTTCCAGATGAGTCTCAGAATTAACACACTGAGGGATTTCCTTACTTTTTAATGACTACCATTGAACTCTGCTATCAGGTGCTGGAGAACACACGAGATCTGGTCAGAAAACAAGCAAGCAGAGGAAACCTGTGCGTCCAGGCTTGGGATCTGGTGGAGTCACTGCAACCTGGCAGGAGCAATCGAAATATGCATGCCTGCCTGCTTAGAGCAATTCGGAGCACAGAATGATGACTAAATTAAGTGCTGTGTGATTCACAGGATTTGCCACGAGGAAGAGAGGGGAGCTGGATTTTGTTCAGTACAGAAAAGAGCACGTAACAGAGAAAACAAATGCAGTGAGAGATGGGAGGATATCAGGCTGAAGAAAAGAGGAAGCCTGCATATACTTGTACACCTAGGAAGGAAAACATTATTTCTTCCCTGCTATTTTATTGGCAATTAAAGCAAGTTCCTGCACAAGGCTGAAGGAGTTTGAAAAACTCTCTGATGCACACAAATCATGTGAAAGCTCTCAAACTTCCTCCCTGTTGTTAATTCTGTCTGCAGTCTGTGTTCTGACCCTTTCCTCTGCAGCTGGGAGGTGTTAAGGCATCTTGGGCACTTAGAAATGTCTGATAAGAGAAAACTCACAGCACTGCCAAATCCTTTGCTAAATCTCTCTCTCTCTCTTCCTTTTTTTCCCCAGTATGTCACTGAAGATTTCATAACCAAAATGTGCTTAACGAAATTCCAGATATATATCCTCTTAAAATGACAACGCTTGGAAGCAACTGTTTTTAAGGCAACAGAATATTGATGAATTAAAACCTGCCGACCCAAAGGAGCTGGCCAACTTCAGAAGGGGATTTATCTCAGTTCCTCGTAATAACAGAGTCACAAAACACATTTAAATTTCTCAGGCTTGCATCAGTTCCTGAAACGCCGTGTACTTTTAAGGTAATGACATAATCCACTGCAAAGGGGTGTTTGCTGGGACACCTGGCAGAGGTGAGACGTGCCTGCAGGGCTGCGCCAGGGCGAGCACAGAGCTGTGCATCCCAATACCAGCTCCGTGCTGGGAGCAGAACTGGGGCACTGGGATCAAACCTTCAAATACACCACTGTGCACCACCACAGTGCTGCTGATGGGTGCACACGTGTTCCATGCTGATACAGGTACACTCATCCCATGTTGATAGCAACGCTATGAGACAGGAGAGCGCAGTGCCGCACACAACAGGTGAGCAGAGGCTTATGAGATATGTGCTGTGGTTCCTGGATTTGCTCACTGCTGTGCTGAGAGCAGGCAGTGCATGGTGCTGAGGGAGCAGCCCCCAGGTGCTGCAGGAGCTTTAATTGGCTGCGATTGCGCTCTCTCATACAGAGAGCAGGTGGCATTATTCTTGATTTTACACCAAGCAGTACATGTGTCCAATTTGAGAGACACCAATAGAGCTGCTTTTTTTTTTTTTTTAATATATATATATTTTTTTTTTGTGACGGAAAATTGAAATCTGTAATGAAACTATAGTTCCCATTTTTTAACTCACTGGTCTTTGGCAATTTAAACTCCAAGGTCTGAAAAATTCATTACCACTAACTTCCATCAAGGGTGTTCCTGAAACCAAAATTACTTAATCAACTCAATTTAGCTTCTTGTGTAGACCTAATTCAGAAAAACTTTATCTTCTTGAATTGTTATTGCAATTAATTTCCCCCCCTTCTTTTTCTACAGCAGACGACATTTCAGTAATTAGATATTTTATAAAAATGAGTTATTCATTCAGGGTAGCTTCACTTTTATATTTGATTAATCATATTACCACCGAGGTCTGGAGTTTGTCTCGAAGGAAAGTTTAATGACCTCATTTTAATCCTTCTTCTAGCACCAGGCAGGTATCAATGAAGAGAAATAAAATGATCTATTTTTCCTTTTCTCCCCCCCCCCCCCCATTCTTAAGATTACATTTGATGGTGCTTTCTTCCCTCTTCCCCTTC
>NW_024962292.1:2261267-2425597 GCF_019238085.1 Lagopus leucura
CCCCCCCCCCCCCCCCCCCTTGTGACTGACCCATTTACAAGGAAAACTCTATCTGATTCCAATTAGATTTAGGACAGAATCAGGCTAAACAGAGCCCTGAACTATGCCTTAAGAACTAATGCTCAGTGTAATGGAGAGGAACTGGAACTGTTTCTCCAAATGGCAGTTGGTTTAAAGTACAGTAGATGATTAATTTGGTGATAATTTGAAAATGAATGTACTGAAAGGATATAAACAAAACAAAAGCCACTGTAAGTTGAGGTTTTGATTAATGGAGTCTATTAGTAAGAGAATTCTATCACGGAAACCACATTCCTTTAATAAATGCATATATACACATACAGTGTAATGGAGTAATTCACATAACTGCAATTTATCTGGAGTAGGGATCTGGGTTTTATTGATGACTGTATTATATCAGTATCCATCTATGCTTCAGCTCCACCTGCACGTGTATTCATTTTTGTGTATCTGTATATACACATCTTTGCATGTCTCTCCATCCTGTAGAATACTCTAAGCAGTCGTGAAGATATTTCATCCCTCCTGCCCTGTACTGCACTGATGAAACCATAGAAGAGGCTGGTGGTCCTGTCATGAAGATATGGTGAATTACTGTTTCATTTTACTCATTTTAGATGAAAGAGGTAATAATAAAGAGCAGAAGTTGAGTATCTACAAGGGAGTACCGTGCATGGCTTGTTTCCCACAGCACAGCATTCAAAGGGTCCCCAGACACCTCCAGATGCTGTACTGTGAAGAACACACGCACCACAGCCCCCTGTCCTCAGCTCCTGGCTCCCCCGGACCCACTACAGGCTCTCATCCCTAGCAGTCCCAGCTTGCACGTGTGCAGAAATCTGACAACAGATGCAGGACTGAAGTCCCATCAGAACAAATTACCCAGTTTCCTCAAACTACCCAAAGAATACACAACATCTGCACCTTGGGGGGAGGCTCCCACTTAACTCATCTCCTGGGAACTGATGGACAGGTTCGCACTTCCACGGGGACCCCCATCCCAAGGGCAGCTCATGCCAGGAATGATCTCCATCACAGTGTAATTACCTCCCTGACCAAGGCCAACCTGCATGTCCACAGCAGCAAAGTCTCATAACATTCACATAGCGAGTTGTGGGCAAGGCTGAGACAAGATGGGAAAAAAAAAGAACAATTTTTGTGCTGCTGCTGTCCTCATTTTCTACTGCTACCTCTTGTCCCTACAGCTGTATTCTAATTCATTGCTTATGACAATAAACAGTGGCTTTCATCAGGACCTGCGATGTAATGAGGGGCAGAAAGCCCATTTCAAAGTATAAACACTGGATTTTTATTTTGGAAAACTGAACTCATTTGTAGTTTTTAGACTTCACCGACTACATATTTAATTGAAACACACACAGAATTAGGTAGGTGCTCATGTACCCAAATGCTGCTGGGCATATTGGATTCACTTGAATACAATAACTTATTTCAGTTAGAAGATGACAGTTCTATAACAGAACAAGCTTTACTGGGTAGTTCAGCTGAGCTTCGTTTAGATTGGAAAATAGCAAGCAAATGCAGTCACTGGGGATTTTCCATGAAAGCACAATTGATTTTTAACAATAAATCCTGTCTGCAGGACTGCACTGAACTCCTGGGTTTGTTTTTACCTATAAAACAATGCAGTCCTGTAAAATTCTCACCACACTATTAGGTCTCTCCCCTTGCCAGCTCTGACCTGCACTGTTCACCTTGATTTCTGGCTCCTGAGACAATTGCCTCTAAATTATGCCACGAGCATTTTGATGATTTTAAAGTACTGTGGCATGCAGGCTCATCTACATCCAAATGTCACTGCAGACTTTCTGAATGGCACAGGTGTAAAGTTGGGCACCATTCAACAAGCTGAATGGGCAAAGGCACTGTGTCCCTGCATGGGGACATGGCGTGTGTGGGGTTGAAGTCCAGGTCTCAGAATCACAGAAACATCAAGGTTGGAAAAGACCTACAAGATCACCCAGTCCAACCATCCACCCATCACCAGTAGTTCTCACTAAACCATATTCCTCAACACAAAATCCAAATGTTCCTTGAACATCTCCAGGGTCAGTGACTTCAACACCTCCCCGTGCAGCCCATCCCAGCTCCTGACCACTCATTCAGAAAAGTAATATTTCCTAATGTCCAGCCTAGATCTCCCCTGGCACAGCTTGAAGCCATTCCCTCTAGTTCTATCACCAGTTACACAGGAGAAGACGCCGACCCCCAGCTCACTACAACCTCCCTTCAGGAAGTTATAGAGAGCAATGAGGTCTTCCCTGAGCCTCCTCTTCTCCAGGCTGAACATTCCCAGCTTCTTCAGCCACTCCTCATAAGGCCTGTGTTCCAGACCCCTCACCAGCTTTGTTGCCCTTCTTTGAACTGGTTTGAGGGCCTCAAGGTCTCTTCCAGGTCTGGACACGTACCCAAGCCACGGGAGACAGTTATCTATCCATGCCTACCGGCATTCCCAGCATCAGCTGTAAGGTGTCTGTTTAGGACAGTCCTGCATAAGTATCCGGGTCCACTCTTCTGCCTGTGGGAAAGTGCAGAAATCCCTTTCTTCCTGGATTCTCCCTTCAATGCATAAGATTAATTAGCAAAAGACCAGACATAGAAATGATTTCTCATACTGCTCATGTCCTGAATACTTCCTGGTGCATCTGGCTATAAATGTGCTTAGGAAACCCCAAACCACTTGCAGACTTACTTGGCTTCCTGTTTTGGTTTCCTGTGGCCATTAAAGATAATTTCTCTAAATTAGGTCTATTTACATTTTTGCATCATAGTCATTTGAAAAATCAGTATTTTTCAGCTGGAATGAAAAACTGAGGGTTTTATCTGGCACTTGTTACTTCTTGAAATCCCTGCCAAAGGCAGAGTACAGGGTGCTGGATCCCGGCTAAAGCATTTGTGCAATTCTTTGCCACTTGCAAGAAGTCACCACTATTTCCACAGCTCAAGTCAGCAATGTCTGCTGGACACTGGACAGTGTTGCTCTTTCACTGATTGATGCATGGCTGTATTTTGATTTCAGTGTGCATCACGAGAACAGATGTACAAAAAGGAAGGAATAGAATTTTGGCTTGCACTTGTTTGCTTATCTGGAATTTTGGAAAGTTTGCAGAGCAGGAGGATTCTTGTTCAAGACATCTGGATGACAACATACAGCTCTGGTCAAAAGAAAGACATCTGAGCAGAGCCTGGCACACAGCAGTCACTGAGATAACCACTGGAATGGAAAGCTGTAGTGCAAAAAGGGGCTGGAGGTTGGCTGGTTTAGCTTCACAAAAAGGTGTATCAGGGTAGAGATAAGAGAAAATAGAGTGGAAACATCAAGATGGGAGAAGGAAGAACTATTTAAGGTGGAGCATACCTGCAAGGCACTGAGAACCTGCTTCAAATTTCAAATCACTTTCCAGAGTGCGTTCATTAGCATTTTCCACAGGGCTCCAAGGAGCCAAAACACCTGCAGAGACAAAGGCCAGCAATTCTTGGTAGTGCAGTGCCAAAACCTGAACTCCTTTAGCCTGGGACTCTGCCTGCGTCATTTTGCCCACGATGCACCAAGCTCATTGCTGATCGATCCCATCCTGGGTGAGCCAGGCTCTGAGATCTGTGCTAGTAATTAAACAGCCTGTTTAAAAACCATCATGGACTGCTTCTCCTGATGCGCTCACAAATGTTTGTTCCTCCACTGATTAGCTAAATCCACTTTGCAAACAGATTAACCTCACCCAGCAACACATCCCCTTCTGCTCGTAGACAAGCCTCCTCAGCTCTTCTGCTTTCACAACCAGCTCTGGCCCTTCCCAGCCCACAGGGCTCAGCACTACCCAACACTTGCTCCTAAACCTTCAGAGCTGCTCCCAACAGGAGATGAGCCCGAGAGGCAGAGGGGAAGCAGAGGCAATTCTGGAGCTGGCACTTTAAAATATGCTCTACTGGGTTCAGCCTTGGAAGAGGAGATTCTCAAAGCTGTGCCAAAGGGCAAATTTTAAAGTAGCTTTAAATAAGACCTCCTAAGGCTCAGGAGCTTAAAGAACTTGAATAGCCCAGTTTCTTCTTCTTTTTTTTTTGGTTGATTGCCAGTCAGGTTTTCCCCAAAATCCACAAGCTCAACTAATTACAAGCACTTCAGCCCTGCGAAATAATATTTCCCTTACACAGGCCACTATAAAAACAAGTTCTGCACAGTAGGCAAATTTAAAATAACTTTTAATTAACATTTAAGACACAGAAGTCTGATCATGCAAATTCATCTGCATCTCCTCTCTGTGCCTGATTGTTCTTGATTGAATATGATAAAAATAGACTTTGTAAGAGTCAAGTGTAGGCATGGGTTTCTTTTTCTCCTCCTCCCCTCTGATTATGCATTTCCTTAGATAAAGTGGAAACCCTCGGATGGAGATTATCGGTACATTGGGTCAGGCTGGAAAGGGCATCCAGCTTGACAGAAGCATTAAAGGCATTCCTTCCATGAGCCAAAAAAATGCCTCCACCTTGCGTAAAATCTCACCTGAGAGTATCCAGCACTGTTCTGTCTCAGCTGACACTTAATCTTTGGAACACCAACAGTAATTTCAGTGTGCCTCCTCTGTATCTGAGGTGAACATCTGCTCAGGGGCTCCGTCACAGATCTATACTAATGTGGAAAAAATGCAACTTGCCTGCACATAGGAGATAAATATTCGAAGGGTGGCAGAGGAATTTCCACACCATTACAAAGTGTCAGAGAACAACCGTGCTATGAGCAGCAGCACCTGCATAACGGATGGCGCACGGATACTGTAGTAGCAGGTATCTTCTAGCAGTTGGAGCAAGTTCCCTAGAGAAACTTCCTACAAGGTCTTGATGCAATGCAAAGTCCAGCTAAAATTCCACCTTGTCATGTCAGCTGATGATTAGGCAAGTGCAAACCCACCAAGAGTGCCACAGGAATGAATCAGCACAGCTAATCACTCTGAATGGAAAACTTGGGCACGGTAGATGAAACTTTTCCAAGGCTTTCCAGAGCCCACAGGAGCAGGCTGGTCAGGCACATCTCAGAGAACTCCTACTGTTGCCCTGTGGCAGAGGGAAGAATTGAATCCCTCTGTTTATTTTTGCAAATTGCAATGTCACATGAAGAACACAACACAAAGAGCCGGCTGCTGAAGTCCCTTAGCTAACCAGAAGAGCATTCCCTGGCTCACAGACCTGCACTAAATCATTAAAATTGTCCAAAATAGCCATCTATGATGTTTACAGCATCATAGGATACTCCACTCTTCTAGCACAGATCTGTTTCCCACTGAGGCAGTATCTCACGAGATATCTCCCCTCGTTAGTTGCTCTCTGATGCTTCCCAGCATGGCCAAATAGCACAGCAGATTGAGGATGCATTCAACCTCATAAAAACCAGAGCTGGAAAGGACTCAAGGAGGTCACCTCATCCTTGCTGTGCCCCAGCATGTCACAGTTTGATGCTGGTAGTCCTAGGCATGCTGGCCAGAGCTGGCCTTGACTCTGCTGATAGAGCTGCTGGGCTCAGCATTAGCAGCACATTTCAATTCAGAAATATTTCCCTCAGAGATTCCGATATTTTTCCCCTCACCTTCTAACTTCATAATCCTTCATATGAGAATGCAGAGATTCTTCTTCCCCTGTTATTCTGTGAAAGGATGTAAAAACCCATTGATCCACTTTCACAGAAGCAAACATCCATTTTGGAGTTTTATAGGTATCTTCAATTTCTACATTTAAGGATCTTCTGTGTGATCCTACTGCTCCTTTTTCACTTCTCCTCCAGCAATGCACTGTGATCGCAGCCCACCTAGTTTTAAATGGCCCTTAAGCAAAACACCTGGGCAGCCCATCCCCTTCTTGTGTCTGGACTTCCACCTCAGCCCCACACAACGCTCAGTTACTGCCATGATCCCGATTTCTTGCCCATCACAGTGGCTGTGTTTTCCTCTCCTGTCCCATTATTAAGTTTTATACAGCAACATTAAATCCTGCTGCTGAATACATGAGCTGTGACACCAGCATGTTGCAGAGTCCTCCCAAGCAATGTTCTTACCCAGTAATGATGAAGTCCAACCCCCCTCTGCCCCCAGCTGTATGACAGGTAATTTAGGAGCACCATAAGATTGGCCTTTCTGTGCTTCTGGGCCAAATACAGTCACTCCAGCTCCTTTCAGCCGGCAACTTCTCAAGAGCAAGCTGTTATTTTAGTTATTTGATCATTTCAATACAGGAGCATTGTTATTTAAAAATGACCATCTCTCTCCAAACATTCTCCAGTCTTAAAGGAGACCGTGGCTTTGTTACCATCTGAGAGCTGTAGGTTTCCTGGAAAGAGATTTTTGCCTTTTTTTTAAGAGGTGTTAAAAAGCAGATCAGACTATTTGAGGACAGTGAGGAAATTCAGCTTCATTTTAAGGAGACTGATTAGCCCAGTGCTGTTCTCTGCCAATCAGGGAAAAACCGTGTTGTGCTTCCATACTCCCACAAAATTCATCCTGGCTATTCCTGAGATTACTTCAAAGATGATCGTTTCCATTAAAATCAGAAAATATTATTGTATTATTGTAAAATGCCCTCAGTTTTCAAATCTTTAACAAGTCCCTTGTGCATAAAGCTCTTTGGTCCTTTGTAGAGCTTTCTCTTCAGTGATTGAAATCAGAGAAATAATGGTACACAGCAGCCATGCTAAGAAGAGTAGCATCTTCTCACCCACTGGGGGTTGGACTCGATGATCTCTGGAGGTCCCTTCCAACCCCTACAATTCTGTGATTCCCTACAACTCTGTGATTTCACACAGTCCTATGTGCATTTCTCTTGATGAACTCCACTCCTTTTAGGTCTAACACATTGAAATGTAAAACACTTGGAATTCACCTGAAAGCAGATTACCCTTATCTTCCCTTCCATCAGATTCAGAAGGCACTACAAGAGACTTCACCTCCTGTCTTCCTTCTGGAGCCATGACCAGACAACTTGGGTCATCTGGAACTTGTGCTTAAACGATGCGGCCACTAGATGTCATTCCTTTTTCACTCAAAAGAAGAGCTGTTCACCTGGTAGAATAACCTCCTTGCCAAATATTAGCAAGCTTGTATGGTTGTACTGAAAGTCCCATTGCCCGGGAATTGCCAAACTCTGCGACACAGCCCCTAGAAGCCTTCCCAGAGAAAACAATTCTATGCTGGCATGAGAAAGGAACACGTGCCCTAAGCTTTGCAGCACATTTTTGTGGCTCCCCACAACCATATGTATCATATGTAAGGAGATATTTAATGACAGCTTTACGCTACAAAGCTCAGTGTGTTCACTATGACAGATAGGAAGCACATGTGTTGTTGTAAAACCCAAGCTCTACAGGCTGGAACAGCAACACAGGCTGCAGGCTGGCAGCCCATTTCTGACTCAGGAGAAACCTACTGCAGCCCTTCTCAGAATCCACAATACAGTCACTTCCACTGCCTGGAAGATGAGCACACGGTGCCCAAGAGCCCAGGGCTCAGAACTGTAGGGGCTGGAAGGGACCACTGAGGCCTCTGTGGTGAGATGAAGGCAGGATCCCACCACCAGCATGAAGCCCAACTGGACCCACGGTGACATCAATTGGGCTTTGCACGACTCCCTGGAGCTCTGTTGCATATTCACAGTTTGTAAGGGTGTAACTAAGGAGAAACTCCAGCACTACATGAATAAATATTTGCATATCCTGTAAGGCGAAATGAAAATTCAGAATAATATAAATAATAAACACATTCCTGAAAGAACGTTCAGTGACACGAGCACAATGCAGCTTTGACTTTCTGTATTCTCAGTGATCTGGTATCAGTTCTAGACAAATCATTTGCTCCTCCTGGTTTACAATGATATGAATATAGACAGTGGCTACACAGTGCTTTCTCATTTATTACCATGTAGATCTCTATACTTCTTTGTGGTTATTATGCACGTTTTGGATGTTCTACCTATATGGATTACGCAGGCTGGAAAGAACAAGACCACATTGTGTCTCCTTCTGTCTTTTCAATTTGATCTTAATCAGCTCTAATTTGCAATCTCTCTATTTTTCCTCTTTCTCACAAGTAATACATACTTGGAGCACATGAGAACAGAACAGAGAAATACTGTGCTAATAGAAGTAACATCTTAAACTGATTAAAAGCAGATGTAGTGAAGTACATCTACACACTTACTGCCAGCACACACAAATACATCTGTTAAAGCTATCAGGGTAATACAAATTTCCTGGATAACTGTTACCATTTAGAGTATTTACTACTTCTTTGAAATCATATCCAGGCTACTAAACCCAAAATATCTCTTACTGCTCCGGATTTTACTCATAAGTAATAATAACTCTGAGATGTCTACAGCTGATTGCTGTGAAACAACTGTATCCTCTTTGGGGCAATCAGACATCGTCTGTTTGCCACATTATTTCAGCTCCTTTAGTACCTCACTGAAATTGGTCGCCAAATAGGTTTGCTATCTCACAGATCATGTTAGTTTCCTTTACCCATCTATTGCCTTTTCCCACCACCCCCCTTAAAAGTCTTTGTTCCACAGATTGATTAAGTTTGTCCTATCTGCCAAACCAGCAAAGGAAGCCGACTGGCACAAAATCCCAAATCACAACCACACTGCGTCTGGGCACTGCTGTGCTGATGTCTTGCTACTTACAGTGCTGGTCGTGAATTCAGGGGGGTTGTCATTCACATCTGTCACTGTAATGATTGCAGTTGCTGTGTTTGAGAGACCGTAGTTAAGATTTCCTTCCATATCTGTGGCTTGAACGATGACTATGTACTGCTGAACTTTCTGGAAAGAAAAAAAAAACAAAAAAACAAACAAACAGAAGAGAATGAAAAAAGGCATCCTGTAAAATGTCTCAGTTTATTTTCCATATATAAGTTCAATCTTAAGGCTGACTACAAAGTTAGATAGACCTGAAATGCTAGTAAGAAAACAAAGTTTTCCATTGCATTTTTGAAGCAATATTCACATAGATTGGTGGTTATCACCTGTTTATAGGAAAATAAAAGACCTTACAGGCAGAAATACTTGGCTTAGACAGACATTTCTGCCAATTTTTGAATGTTTTCAGCAACATTAGTTTGGGTCTTCAGAAAACAAGTAGAAATTTGGCTGACATTTTTTTTTCATCAAAAAAGTCACCAAACACATTAATAATCCCCAACTGACAGCAGCATTGCCTCATGTCACTCCAACTGGCTCTGCTCACACAGTTCAGTGCCTTCTGACACTTAAAATATCTTCCCTGTTTCAATCCATAACAAAATCTTCATTAAAAATTCTCATTTACTTTGAAGAATGAAAAAATCTTTCAGAGCAAACCATCTCGCCAAGCTACCCACATCACACCCAGGGCATATAGAACACTTAATCATAGAATCATCGGGGTTGGAACAGACTGTCAAGAGCACCCAGTCCAACCATTAGCCTGGCCAACTGTAATACTACGATGGGATGATGATAGCAGGCTAGCAAGGTCTTTAGCTACAGCAAATGAGAACCAGACCAAATGCAGCAGCCACAGACACAGAAATAAAGGAAAAGAGCTGCTAACCTTTAGGAACGCCTCAGGTAGGCAGAGATCTCCAGCAACAGAAGCCCTTGCCTCCACTGCCAGCCCTTAAATGAGGTCTGGAAGAGGTGGATCCTGGCTCCAGCCCTTCTGGTCACTCAGGTGCAGCTGAGTTTCTGTGGTTTGGCCCTGCCTTCCCACCAGGTGCTCCATCACTGTTTCAGGCTTTGACTTAGCATTCCCACTACACTAACTGAGTCCCACCACTAACCATGACCCTCAGTGTCATGTCCCTTAAATACCTTCAGAGATGGGGAATACACTTCCTGTACCCATGTGAGCTGGGACATGGGGACCAAGTGGTTCTGGCAGAGCAATGGAGAGCCCAAAGGGTGCGGATATGGAATCACAGTGTTACACTGGAAAAGCTTTGTGCAAAGCCAAGTGGAGGGTCTCTAATGGGAGGAAAGAGCTGCCCAGAGTGGCTGTGTGCTGAATGGCTGCCGGCTCCTGGAGTCTGGCTCTGCTACTCCAGGGCCGCCCTTTTCCTTTGCTGACGTTACATCTTGTGCAAAATGTCACATGCTCTTTGAAGTTTCACATGGTGAAAATTAGGTCTGTTAGGTCTGCTTACTCCCGTAACAGCGTTCTTGAGCTGCCAAAACTGCTTTAATTCTGTAATTCTTCTGAGCTACTAAAATAACAGAAATCTGAATTCTAGCTTTATCTTGATTCCAGTACTTTTAAATGACAGATATTAATCTGCTAAATTGACAAGACATCACACATAAGAATTCATCAGCACCTTACAACTGGAATATTTTATGGAAATGGACTTTCATTATTTCGTGCTACCCATAATAAAACATGAAGGAGAAACTCTGGCCCTTGTTTTTTCCTCGTGCAAACATTGCTATTCATTACTCCACTTGTAAAGCACTGCTAACTGTAAGGCTGAAATGCCCTACGAATGAATCTGTCTTATTAATCTCAGATTTACAATCAAGCTTTTTTATTTAACTAACTGCTTCTCACTAGCATTGCAGCACAGTGTTAATAAAATATCCAGAACAAATTCAGAATGCCACATTAAAGAAACCTACAAGAGAGATTGCATTGACCAAGAGAATACAAAGCCAAAAATGAAAACGCCCAGAACTGAGTAAGGTACACATGCAGCAGCCCCAAGAGCTGGCTCATATGGATGGGAAGAGGGAAAGAAAGCACTGGATGGGCACTCTGTCCCAGGGTTGGTGGCAGCTGCAGCGGTGGGGACCCAGCCAGAAGCCAACTGCTGCAAGCTTCGCCAAAGCTGTGCTCATTTCCATCAGATGAAGACACGACTGTTGTGTTAGGAGCAGAAGAGTGATCTGACCTGGAGAAAGATGTTGGCTGGCATGTGAAGTTGTGTCAAACATGAAAACTTGTAACTGAAAGTAGGCTGAGATTTGTCAGCCCTTTAGGCACTCAATTGCCATCCATTCCCATCTTCATCCGAACGCCTCTGGTGTGGGCAGATAAGGGTGGCACACTCAAACGCCTAGTTTAAATTTATAACTAATTCAATCTTTAGTGAGATTGGTCCCAGCAGATAAGAAATTACTGATTTTTTTTTTTTTTTTTTTCTGTAGCTAACCTTTCTGCTTTTGTGCATTAAGCTGATTTTATTGAACTATTCAATCAATTTCAATTTCAACATGTCTTTCCAATTTGTCACCACATCTCCAGGGGCATTTCAGTTTGTTGTCCTACTGTTAGTATTATTGTTGCGACTATTAAAAAAATAGGCAGTCTCATGCCCCCTAGCATATGAGACATTTTCTTGATGGGGTTTTGATCACACAGAATAATTCTGATCTTCTATTCCTTCGCAGAAGTGACATTTTAAATAGAACAGGATAAAAAATACAGCATGGGGGTTTCATCAGATGGCCTTAACCCAGAGAAATGAAATAGTTTCTGTATCCTTGCTCTGATGGTGATGCTGTGGAACCAAAGATATGAGCATCTGCCCTCAAGGGGTAGGCTAAAAACCCAGCCCACTGAAGTCACTGGAAGGCCCAGTGGCTGGTATTTTTAATAAATCTAGCAAATCTTCATGCTAGAGGAAAGTAAATGTGCTACTTCTACATAAATCAAGGGAAAAAAAATAGCTGATCTTGATAAGTGCAGAGCTTTTAGTCTGACCTAAAAACTAAGAAGAGCTTTTGAAGGAAAAAATTATGAAGGAAAGAATAATTTAAGCAATTGCAGCAGATCTAATCTGTCTGCTCTCCTGTCAATCATCTATACAGTGCTACAAAGAAATACATCAGCTAAATTTCAGAGGTTGGGAATCAGCTGGTCAAGTGGTTAAGGTTGTTAAAGGGCTTGATTAAAAAGCTAGGAATGCCTTGTACACAGAGAGGGAACAGATAATCAAATAACAGAAACGAGAAGAGATTTAACAGTACAAAACAGAACAGAATGCAGCAAGGGTCCAAAACTCTGTAGACAGCTGGTTGAGGGGACATGAGCAGGACATGAGCACAGAGGATGGGCCCATGTCCTGACCCTCACTGTGCAGCAGGGACAAAAGCCATGGGCACATGCAATGCGTGCAGTGTAGACCTTGCAGATACAGTGATATTCACTCCTTGGGCCAAACTCTGAGGGCTCATCTGGATGCTGTGCATAATCCAGGTCACTTGTATGAGCAGCCCAGACCCGACCAGGTGCCGGGAGTGAAGAGCCCATCACCAGAGAAGAGCCCAGAAGAGCCTGGCTTGTTTGGTCTAGCAAATGAAGGCTGCTAGTAGATATGATTGCTGTCTATAAATATCTCAGGAGGATAAACACTGGGAAGGCTAAAGAGCAATTTAAACTAAAGGACAATGTTGACACAAGAACAAATGGGTATAAGCTGGCCATGAATAAATTTAGGCTGGAAATTAGTAGGTCCTTCACCTCTAAAGCTGTGGGATGCTGGAGCAACTGTCTAACACAAGGTCTGGGGAGAAAAAATGTTCAAAAAGTACATTAAATCAGGAGTAGAGACTTTTGGGTCTGAGTGGAAATTACGACAAATTGAGCAAAGCAGAAACCGGTTCTTTCTGTATTCTTTATGTTCAAACAATTTTTGAAGATAAAAAAGCCCATCAAACCCCACCCCTTTCACAAGGTTTTTGTATGATCACTTCACAGTGATCTGTATCACCAGACCAGCACTTACACAGGCATGGAGAAAGGAAGAGATGCCCCCTCCAAGCGCAGCTTTGCTCTGGCTCTGCCCATTGGGGTGCCAGACAGCCCCACAGATGCTGCCTCGCACCCTGGGCACACACACAGCACTACAGAGACAGGCTTTGAACAAATCATATTCAAAGAAAAACATCTAAAGAGCAAAATAGTTTTTAAATGAAATTGCAGCAATGAAGTGCTCTCTGTGAACCCAACTTTCACATATGCGTGCCCAATAATTTTAGGAATATGGCTGCTCCTGGATTACTCATGCAATTAATATAAATCATACACGTGCTGGGTAACTGTAGATGCCAAAGTCCAGAGATGTGGTAATTATGTGATTAAATTAATCTTCATTACGGACAAAGGGTTTGCAAAATTAGGACCTGCATTTTCAAAGCTCTGTACAAATATTGTCCAATTAATTACCACTTCCTGGGAAATGTATGACTCACTAAATTTAGCATCCTGTCTAAAGCAAATAAGGTTACCAGGATGTTACAGTGGGATTTATTGAGAAGGAATCTATTAGTGAAAGAGACAGAAAATCTGAAGTTGGAAAAAAAAGTCCTATTTCCTCTCGTGGCTATCCTCACCTGTTCTTTATACACTTTTCCATCTCCCCTGCCTTTTGCAATGCCAATGAGAGGAACATGCCATATTCCTCTGGCTTCCTTTCTAAATCATTTCTTCATGTGCTGGTGAAATTTTGATGTTCACTTCTTTGGTATACGACAGTAGCTCATGAACACAGTAATAAATACTGCACCACAGCTGGGAAAGTCGATTTGAAAAGAAATACCCCAGACAGTCACATGACTTCAGCAGAAGTGCTTTATCCAAAAAGATTGAATGAGTCATCATTTAAACAAAGCCCACAGGCAGAATCTTGAAAGTATCTGCAATGCTCCCTATGGTTAAATATAAAGGCAGATTTCCAGAAGTAGCCCCTGTGCTGGAGGCTCAGAGGAGGCAGCTCTGCTGACAATGTCTGCAGCTCCGTCTTGGTGTCCAGCTCGAGCCAAGCCTTTGATGGAGCGTGACCTTTACTTTTCCCACATACAGCATAGCACTGTAGCAGGTATGCAGCACCCTCAGCAGACTTCAGAACCCGCAAGTCTTAATACACAAGCTGAGCTAAAAGGATGCACTTTGCTTCATCCCAACATCTCTATACAAGTACAGCCACCCTCAGAAGTGTTCTATGCTACCAGGACAGGGACAGAGGATCCCACTTCTAAAATGGGCCACTTGATGTTGCACAACCACAAATAGATAGGTTTATCTTCTCCGTTTGGCTGAAGCTGTGTTTGCTTTTCTTCCCAGCATGGCACAGCACTCTCCTGCCACAAGCATCTGGGCACTTTGGGTTCTATGAACTGTCAGCAAGCTGGGATGGTCCTTGGTCTAACTCTACTGATGCCAAAGCTTACTCTTCTGGAAATGGTGGTGTGCTAATTCATCTGTTTCTTCCCTAAAAAAGGTATCAATGAGAAACACCCTGCCTTCTGACATGCAGGTCAAGACAAAGGACAAAGGTCTTGAGGCCACAAGCTCACCTCTGGATTTTCACTTGGCATGGCACATATAGTGACAAGCGACTATTAACAAGCAGCTTTCAGCCAGCGGTGTGATTAGCATCTGAGAGTAAGTTTTCTCTCCTCTCAGCACCTGGGCCTCATAACCTGTGGTATCTCACACCTTCACTACTCCTTGCTTCCTCTCTTCTCTACTGCACTTTAAGACAGTATTTTAATATCACAGAATCATGGACACATTACGGTTGGAAAAGACCACAAAGATCCCCAAGTCCAACCCCAACCAATCCTGCTCTGTCCACATCTCTCAGTGCCACATCTCCACAGCTCTGGAACACCCCCAGAGATGGTGACCCCACCACATCCTGGGCAGCTGTACCACTGCATCACTGCTCTTTCTGAGAAGAAATATGCTGTTTGCAGGTTTGTTTAACTCGCTCAAATCCAGCAGTCACAAAAATAATCCCTTCAGCTTGGCCCAGGGTGAGTGTTGAATTTTAAGTGCAAATATGCCCTGTTACAGCTCAGTAGCTATTTTCTTTTCCATGTGGCTGCTTCAGAAAGCAAAATAACACCTGGCAGTGCGTACAGCAGCCAGCAATAGCTACCCTTTCACTTTCATACAAAAGCAGAAGGAAGAGTTAGGTTACCTGAAAAAAGTACTATTGCAGTGACTTTATAAAATCACAGAGAGCTGGAAGACCCTCCAGCAGTTTGCTCTGCTTGGCCTCCCAGCAGCTTCAGACCAAGCAGCGCAGCTCCTGCTGCCCCTGGCTGCTCTTTTTGTGCTCCTCAGGCAGTGGCAAGTGAGAGCAAAACCCCTCCCTAAGCATATCTCAGGTACAGCACTGCACTGATGGTTGCCGCCTGCCTCCTGCATCCACAGCCCTGGGCCAGGAGAGATGTGAGGTGGATTGAATTGCTCACCTCCCCTGTGTTACTGTGGGAGCAGCATCCTGCTGAAGAGCCAGCTCCAGGAGTGCTGTTATCGAGTGAGAATCTCATCTCCAAAAGCGTCCTGCTAGTTGTCAGGGATACCAAGAAAAGCTTGGAAATATCAACTCCAAACACAAAAAAGCACCAAAACAACAAGGAACTGCAGCGGGGGACATCCACGTAACTGAAAATGGTAACACAGAGTGGTGGTCCTGGTGGACCATTTTCCTTACTTTCTTGTTTTGTGCTAGCAATACTGTGCATGGGAAATACTCTACAAAGCAAGAACAGAGATAGCTTTGAGTGTGATTCATCTGAGCTATCCTTTTTTTAATTTTTATATTTGAGTGATGCTTCTTCCTGGTAGACTGGATACTGAGCCTGGGATCTCAAGGCTTTGGAAACACCCAGGCTGAAACCTCACAGTTGTGGAACACATTAAGAACAGCAACGCAGCCGCTCCTGGCCAAAGAGAGGGACCTACTGGAAACTGCATCCACCAAAATGTCAACAGACCCAGATGCTCTGTGCACAGGGTTTGCTATGCTCTGACCCAAGCTGGTTCACCCATAAGGCAATGGCGCATTCTCAGGCATGCTGCATCCCAGGTTAGTACCAATGCAGGCTCTGTTTAACCCACACTAATTCTAGGTTTGGAGTTGCAAAAGGTGAGGACGACAAGAGGTCACAAGCTTTTTATGTGATATTTGACCACAAAAGAATGTCAGAACCTTAACCAGGAAAACCACAACCCACCCAATTCTTTTATCCTATCTGAAATATCACTTTAAAATCAATCTAATTCTTTGGAGTTCACTCAAAATCTAAACTGTACCACTATTCTGAAGACTGTGACATTATTTTCCAGTTTTGGAAGGTTTTATAATATGGACATAACATTTTCTTTTTTTTCACTCAGCCTTGGAAAATTAGACACCAAGCCTGGAGCAAATAGAAAATAGAGACTGGGCTGTTTTCAGAAGATAAGTATGAAAACAACAATAACAGCAGAAGAAGTACCCACTGTTCTGTCTTGAAATGTTTTATTTACTGATGTTGCCACTGATGGACCTAATCTGTTTCCATGCTGCAAGCAATTCCATAAAGGCACCTGGGCCGAGTCTATTGAAGCTATTCAGGCACTACAGACTTACCTGAAAATTATTATCAGAATTATTACCAAAATTGTTATCAGAAAACCCACTGTAAAAATATCTGTAGTCCTTGGACAGTATTGAATTTTTTGAATAGGAAGACTGTGAGTAAATGAGCTTCTCATATGGTTCTTATTTAATGCGTAAATTAGAATCACACAATCATTAGAAATGGGTTATATCTCACTTTTCAGTGATCAAAACTACAGATCAGACGCAAGACCACAAGGAAGAAGAATAAGGAAAATAAATTACATGCTGCTGATTGTCGGCACTGATAGACATGCGAGGGGGTGACAGTGAGCTGGTACGAGCTACAAATAAATTTCATTAAGAAAAGGAGAGATGAAAAATATCTTGGATAATGCATTTTGATTATGACTACCACCACTGAGTTGGTGCCAAAAAAGAGGTGGGCTGTGATTAAGGCTGCAGGCTGCAGCATGGGTTCCTTTTGCATTTTCCCAAACACTCCCCCAGTGACCTTTAGTGGGTCATTTATTTTTTCTGTGCCTCCAAGAAATTGAAAATAACACTTCAAAATGAAATGAAAACACTTTCTTATCTCATAGTGATATCGTGAGAATAAAATCCTTCCGTTTGCAGGAGCAGTCGGGCTCTGTAAGGAGGAGAGATGCAGAAGGACCCATCTCAGAGCCCTTCTGCATCCATACAGCACTGCAGTAGCGTTCCTTTGGACTTCAGCATCAACAAGAAGCAACTCAGACAATGCTTTCAATTCACGTCAATGTTTTGCAGGCTTTGTGCCCCACAGATGTCAGGTCATCTTGCAAAGCACTTAAAAGGAGACCTGAGGAATAAACCTTCCATCTTTTGGCTGAGGCAATTTTTGTAAAACCATGAAATTATGTCCAGCTTCTCTTGGACAGGAAGAGACAAGCAATAGCTCAATGTCTAGGTGGTCACAGAGTGACTGTCGCTGCTGAGAGGTGCCCTTTGGAAAATCTGCCAGCATTAAATTAATGCTGCTTGTGGTTTGTGTCTGCCACTTTTTGACAAAAGGAGAGAGAGTTGAGAGAGGGGAAAAAAACCTAAAAACCCCAGGCAGACCACAGGGATGGGAAAGCAAGCAACAATCCGAGGAAATTCTTTGGACTTGCACAAAACCAAATCCTTCCTATAGTGTGTATCATCTTGGTGGTTACCCAAAGGCCAGGCTTATGGAAAAAAAATATCCTCATTATGTCCATTGCACTTTTATATACCACAAAACCTTTACTCTCAAACGCTGCCAGAGCAATTTAATAAACAGGGAGAATGCCTTAATGTATTCTGAAACCTGAAAACCACCCATCATTAGCCCCACATGCTGTTTTCCTACTTTCTCTGCTTTAAGCCATTTAGCTGTTACAGCTGCTTTCCTTGTAAGCCTGACTTCTGTTTTTATCAGCCTGATTTGTTTTCTGGTCTATCTGACTTGATTAAAAACAGGACGAAAAGCCTCTCACAATCCAGGTAAAACTGCCTTCTTTAAGCTCTCTTGGGCTGGAAGCATGAAAAAGATCATCAAGAAGATCAGCGTAGGTGAATAAATATTAATAACATTGCTTATAATTTATACTTGGTCTCATTTTTCTGTGCAGACAGGCTCAAAATTCCACGCTCGTGGCACTGCTGCTATAGCCAAACCTCTTAATTCTGAGGTTTTTCCAAATCCTATAAATGCATCAATTAAAAAAAACCCAACACAACACAAACCAATGTGATACATATTCAGTGTAATACATTCAAACCATTTTCTCTACTCCTGTCTGTTTAGCCATGGCAGAAGGGTGGCAGTCAGGAGTCAAACTTTGAGAATCGGTATGGTGTTGACTCTGTATGGTCTGGATAATATAAACACATTTGGTGCTATTCATTATTAACTGCTGAGAATTATTCCATCACTTTTAAGAAAACAGCTCAGCTAAGTTCTTGCTAGCTGCTATCACATATGCCTTCACCCCTATGAATTGAAAGGAACATTCAAATAATGGAGGAACAGGTTATAGTTGGAAAAGCAGCTGATTTAATTAAATTTGGCAGAATGAAAGGTTAGTGGAAAACAGTCAAATAACTGCAAAGAGATTAATGTGAGATATTCCCTATTGTATTTCCCTTAAGAGCTGTTTTACACAGTATGGGTGGGGTCACGTTGTGTCGATATGCTGAGAGAGAATGTGACAGAATTACTGGAAAAGAAACTTGGTTTGGTTGTGAAGCCGGAAATACTAATGGGGGTTCTGTCAAAGACAGCTCTGGCTTTGCTTCCCTGGCTTTCAAGAGGGCTCTGCTCTCTGAGGTACTGTGACAAATACCCAGATGCGATCAGCTGGGCTGGGTAAGTGAGTGGGGGCACAACTGGAAGACCATCATGAGAACTACACCTAGGAGTAACGTGGGTCACTATGTTCTGTCTATGAGATTGGCCCCGGTGATGGAGTGCCACAGGACACACAGCAAGGAGTCCCATCTGCCCCCACCAGTCCTCTCCTCCCCAAACCCACAGTAATACGGCAAGCACTCTGTTAAAGCAGCAGTTCTAGGGTTGCTTTGTACAGCAGCAATCCGGCAGTCCCTGTAGCACGGCTGATCTCTGAGCCAACCCACAGGCTCTGCTGGGGAGGGAAATGTCAGCTCTTGTGTGAAAGCAGGTGCAAGGGAGGAGATCTGCAGTGCCGTGGGAAAAACAGACCAAAGCTCATCCTGTGAGTGGGAGAATGCTCCATGACATGAAACAATGATGTCTGAATGCGAACAAGATTTGATCTTGTTCTGTATGTATACATTAATAACATCAAAGACATAACGCACGGGGAATGAAAATCTGCATCGATTCAATGCTTCGTGGTTGCACTCCGTCTTGGAGGAGAAAAAGGGATACAACTCACACTGAACCTGATGGACAAAATCATGCAAGAACAGAGCAAAATACAGTAATAAATTCTGAGATAACTTAACAATGCAACATAACTACAATCACTTGAATGCTACAAATCACTCACTGAACAAGATCTAGGATTAATGGAGGATAAAATGTTATACTTTGGAAGCAAGGCACTTTGGCAGTGTTTTAGAAGCTAATGATCCTAATGTTTATCTGTAGATGTACTAGATAAATACAAAAGAAAGATTTTTGTTTAATTAAACACTGCACTAATGGATCTGAGTGAAGCCATGTGTACTCTTACAAAAGGAAGGCCTCCAAATAAAGGCAATTTTTGCCGAGAGCAGTCAGCAGCACGGTGCTCACTATGGAGCCTTGCAGCACCCTGGGGTGCAACACTTGGAGGATGAGAAGCAGATAGATCTCATAAAAAAATCAATGGCTACATTGACAGCCATAGGTTTGCAATGGAAAGTGGCTGCGGGGAATTTGAGCTTTTGATGACAATGTCTGCAACTTCTGTGGTTTGGTTCAACTGTATGCAGAGCTTGCTGCTTCGGGGAGTAACGACCTGTACAACTCAATGCACTGCCTGCTTGGAAGGCTTCCGACAAGATAAAAAGAAAAAAAACTGGGGAAGTGAGGAACAAACAGCTTCATGATGAACTAAGAAACTGCTGATAAGCGAAATGGCAGAAAAGCCGGGCTGGCAGAATGCCACTGCGAGCATTCTCTGCGATGTGCAGGAGTTTTCCTTTCCGTATTGGGGCTGTCAGCCTTAATCGGATCTCCCAGAGCAGCATCACTGTCTGTCCAGGTGAAACTACAAAAAAAGCAATCGTTATCATCATGGAAACAAGCACTCCATGTCAGCCATGGGAGGAGAAGGCGTTTTGTTAAGAAATGACTCTAGAAGTGTTTTGATGTACACAAAGTATGAAAGGTAAAGCCTGTATTTATTAATTTGATATGGGAAGGAGCAGACCAAGAAGGATTTTCTATAATCCCTGAAGGCCCCAGATGTAAAAGAGACCTTTTCCAGGGTAACGTGGGCCCTTTCCGTGACCAGATGTATAAGGACGGTGAGGTGGCCACAAGCCATTTCCATAACTGAAGGCAAAATTTAATTTTCTCAGATCACAGCCTTAATCAAACAGCATTTAATTTCTATGCTTTTTGTCATCTAAGGGATGCATGGGATTTCTGCAAGTGTCAAAGGCTTTTAAGTGACCAGAAGCATGTTCCATCTCAGCGGGGGAAAACTTAAAATGGAGTCAGCTCCAGAGAGACCCCATTGCCAACCAACCAGATTTGTGCAATGTGGAATTAACTTCACCTTGCCACAAGGTATGAAAGAGGAACTTGCCAACTGTCTTTATGTGATAAAATGTAATTTTTGCAGTTACATAATTGGAGAAATGTAGCAGATTTTTGGCGATTTGCTGCAAGAGGGAGTTTCAGCATTTCAGTTCTCTCTAGTTCTGGCTTCATTTCCTCTTAAAAAATGTATGGAAGAGCTGAATTTCATGCAAGAAGCAAAATGACCCTGAATTTAGTAGCGTACATTATAAGATATTCAAAAATAACAGACTGAAATGAAAAATCGCAGTGCACAATTCTGCCAAGATAATTAACCCATGACCTGATCATCTATGACGCTGCACTGACGAGCTTACTGCTATGCTGTAAATAATGCTGGCATATTTTATTTTCTTTGCAGGCACAAATATTGACAAATTCATCCTCATTAAACTTCTGTGAACTGGGAATTATCCCCACTTCTCAAATGAGGAACAGACTGAGGAACTAAGGCTATCTTTGCAGAGGCATTCATCAGTTTGGGGAGCCCGGGCTGAGATGCTAAATACAGTTTTAAGCCTTCTTCACACACAGAAGTAGAGCTATATTGATCAAACCCACACTGGCAATGTTACTTCCTCTCTCCTCGCCCTTAGCTGAGACTTCTATGTGCAAGAAACGCCCTTTTGCTGAGATGCACCGATTTCCTGAGCAGAATTACTTATGAAAGAAAGAGATTTTTTGCCATTCTAACTAGATCTACTGCAAAGTTTGGCATCCCTTTATATTCCTAACTAGAACTAGCCCAGCAAAAAGAAAGTGCAGATTAAGAATATATACAAATTCTATTCTGAGACAAGCCGTGGTACAGATCTACGGTGCTTTAGCCACATCTCAGGGCCTACTCCCACCTCCACTCACAGCCCATCTCAGGCTATCACATGTTAGTTGCTATCTGTCCAGGCTACCTTAGCTGCAAATGATAGTCCCTATTCTAGTGCTGATACTTTCTGAAAATTAGAAAGGAAATGGTATGATCCAGTATGAATAACTCCTCAGAACTAAGAGTTACAATCCTCTCCACCATTGGGGCTCCACATGGAACTGGTGAGACCATTCCCTCCATGCAGGATGTGCAGGGAGGACTCGGCCCCTGGTCTCACCTAAGAAGGAGAGATTGCTATAAGTGTGTGTCAAAAGTTTTGTGAGACAGATTAACTGCCCATGGGGAATAAGGTGAGACTGTGAAATATATGTAATTTTATCGCATTTGAGTCCCAGAGGTGAAGAGGTTTTATCTCATCCCAACAATTGTGGTGTTTACCTTGCTCTCAGTTAATAGAAGCTGTATGGATTTTTTATTTCTTTCTTCTCGTGGCAAATGTCAGAACAGTCCAAGTTTAGAAACATTATTATCTGACAGCAGAAACAAAGCACTAACTCAAACCAGCTGCAACAGGTCCTTACTTCGAGTCCTCAGGGTCTCTGACTAAACCATCAGCCCACAGAGTCATTGATTCAGATGATAGATGGGGCAGGTGTGGAGCCACGACACCCATCACAGGGATGCTATTCTCACCACTTTGAACAGAGCAGAGCATCCCAGGCTGGGCACACTGCTGGCAGTGCTCAGGGTACACCTGAGGGAAGGTAATTAGCCAGGTAATGCCATTCTGCCTGATGAGCAAGCCCAAGCTGAGGGCATGCTGTCAGTGCTGTGGGTGGGCATGGGGAGGGATGCAGGAGCATCTACTTGGGTTGTTTTCTCATTGGCTTTTCTGGGTACAGTGAAGCCTGCTGTGTGCAGCTGCACAGGGGCAGGTTTCTGCTTTCAGTGCTGTGTGTACAGCGCAGGGAAGGATCTGGGCTTGGTAGTTTTATAGAAGAGAAAGGAAAAAAATAAACAAAATCAACAAATGGAAATCCTCAGCCGGAAAGGGACATATTGGTTATTTATTTAAAGTGCTGCTGAGGTCTAACGCAAATTTTCAAGAAGCATTCCATTTAGTACTAGCAGAGGTTTATTTAGCCCATGTTTTCTGTTTGTTTTCAATAATTTTTCATAGCAAAACACATTTGCTACCAGTGTTCATGCCTAGCACCTTCGATTGTATATTCCCCAGCACTACCCTGGTTGCTACGGAGACAACAGAGATGCCACAAACAGCAAAGCTCTTCAGGTGTGGAAGAAATGCACAAAGGAGAGAACCATCCCATGCAAATGAGATCTTTCTGCCCTTGTACACAGGTGTGGAAGATGGGTGAGGGCTATAGGATGTATGATGAGCTGGGCCCTGCTTCTCTCCTTGCCTCCACAGCACCGAGCTGCTTTTCACACTGCACAAAAAGCCACGTACCATATCATTCTAGACTCAATGCCAAAGAACATTTTCTACCTGGATTTGAATAATGTGAATATATTAATTAAAGTTGATAATGGCTGATAATGATTTCCATCAGCAGTAGAATGATGCTATATTTATCATTATCTCTGAGATTCTCATACCTCGCTAATTTATACAGAGAAGACTTGAAGTAACGTGACTTGCCATCTTAACAACTTCTCTGATAACACCTTTAAAGTAACAGAACATTGTTTCCTCAGACAACTGAGTCTGTTTCTTGTTATGTGATGGAAAGCAAAGAGAGGAGATCAAAACCCCAAGGTTTCGCTTTGAGCTGGATACCCTTCAAAAGGAGCTGATTTTGAGATGCCACAGCATTGGCAAAAATCTATTTGAGAACCATTTAGCATTTGTATTTATTACAGACATAGACTGCAGACACAAGTAGGGCTAAAAGGAAAAGGATATGGAGAGAAGGAGGGCTGGAACTGCCTCTTGGTCCCATCCAAGATCCAGCAGGAAATACTTCAGAACCTGGGAGCCCTGCACATGTCTTCCCTGGTCTGAGCAACAATACTCAAGCAGAGCTCTGTGCACACTCATGGTTTGGGATTGGTGGCATGCATGGCTCCTCCTGGACTTCAGGAAAGCAGCATCTTCCCTCATGCTGTGCTCAGTGGTCTGTCAGAAGAACTCTTCTTTGGCAGCAAGAAATAAGAAACTTCTTGCAAAAGCAAGAAAGGGTGAAGCAGGAACAAAGCTGGAAGATGCCTTCTGCAGCTCAGCCTTTGGGCTGGATGGTGACGAATGCCTGGGATCTTCCCTTCAGGAGGAAAAGAGGAGAAGCACCCAAAGCCTCATACTTCTCCAGTTGTGGATCACAAAGGCCTAAAACCCAGTGGGGTAGAATTCACGGTACAGCCCGTGGAGAAGGGAATGTACAGAAATGCATTCAGACACTGCACACAGCCAGGAACTGTGCTCCCATGGCCCTGGAGCTTACAAAAAGCTGAACCACCTCTGACTTTGGAATTTTTTATTTTATTTTATTTTTTTTAATTTTAATACCAAGTCACTGCATATACACCTGCAACTGAAAATTCTGGGGGAAGAAAAAAAAAAAAAAAGGAAATAAGCATTTGCTGCAAAACACATCCCAGCTATATAATGTGCATTCATAAAATATGCAGAACAGATTCACTTTCAGCTAGGGCAAGACTCAGATGCAACTGAGAAACAGAGACCAAAAGAGCTTGCAATACAAAATAGGAAAAAACATCCTGGAAACTCAGTTCCTCAAAGCTGATGACATCACTGCTCATCATTTCATCAGACCCACACTCAGAGAACAACAACAGGAATCTTCTTAAATATTTGTTGTTAAGATAAATCTAAAATGATTGTCTAGCACAATGTTAATTACATTGTACAGCAATCAAAACAGAGACGCTGAGTCTAATGAATCCCTACTCTCACCTTTGGAACAGAACTGGAGTGTCTTGTTCACCTCCTTATTAGCACATAAATATTCTAATTAGGAAGCAACTCCAGATGAATAGGATTAGCAATAAGGACATTTTAGACTAGGTACACAAGAGATACTCAAAACTCTCATGTCTTATCTAAGGCTCTCCTGACATTTATAATCATGTAGAAAAGCTACATTTACATAGCTCTGCCTAATTAGACATGGTTGCAATTATGTTGTGGGCTTTCTTTTTTTCCTGCCCAAATATGACTTACGCTGTCAAAACAGGAAGCAGGAACTGAATAGAAATTTGGTAAGAAATAAAGGTAATTTCTGTTTTAATTTTTTTTTCTCTCCAATTTGAAATTCATGTTACAACCCCACTTTTTAGATCCCAGGCAAGAACTGGCTATTATGGATCTAAGTCCAGAAGTCCAGATCACAGCTGCTTTAAATGTAAAAATGAGCTTTAATCAGCAGCACGTCACGAGCAGGCACTAAAGCAGGCCGAATTCTGCAAAAGGTCACATGTGCACTGCATGGGGTCAGTGGGCTGCTCCTGCTCTTGATGAGAGGAGGAAGCAAAGCTCCTTGAAACTCTCCTCCTGTCTGTATCTTTTGTTCTTTTCAGACCGAGTCCCTCTCTCCAGCAAGAAAAAGCTGCAGTCCTGATGGTGCTGAAGGAATTCTGCCCTTCTTCGTCTCCAGTAAGATGGTGAGAAGCAGGTAATCCATCAGACTGTATTTTCTGAGCAGCAACTACTGGCATTATTGGGCAGGAAGCTGATAAATGATGTGTACATTGTAGTAACTGAATTTCAATATATTGTCTTTGGTGCCTATAATCACAGATAGAGCTCTTTTACCTTAGCTCAGACATAATTCAAAGTAAGTGCTATGCACACAGTTCAATGCTGAGCTGAACTGTAGACATTTGAACTCAATATTGGTATCAGCAGATATCTGCACGGAGCAGACGGCCATACACACGTTTGAACTGCCAGAAAGGGGCTGTTAGGAAGTTTCTAGGGCAAACAGCCACAAATCCATTTCATTGGCTGTTGAAGGTCTAATTCTCCGTGCTCCTAGAGTCATTGTTTATCAGAAAATCAGCGCCTTATTTGACTCGTGTCATGTTTCAAGCTCCACGCAAATGATGCTGGGGCAGTGACAGAGCCCCAGGAAGCTGGGTGCTCTAGTGGCAAAGTTCAGTGGCCCTAAGCACAGCACCATGAAAGAATACTGTTCTTAATAGACTCAAGAGGAATAAGAATACACACAAAGAATGCATTGAGAATCTCCTGTATATAGCTTAGCTACTGAGAATGTAGGAGAGGTGGAGAAAAGACAGTTCTGCTTGTGCAGGTGTGCAAAAGCAAGAATTAGTCAATTAAGAAACTGAATTACCTCCTCTTACAAAACTGAAGAGAAGGGTATCATACAGTAAGCCTTTCCATGCAAACACACTCAATCCATTCAATGGTTTAACAGGTCAGTAGCATCCACCAAGTCCAGAGTCAACCCAAAGCCTGCTGAAGCCCAACTGCAGTCTTCCAATGAATTTTAAATTCATGTACCACTGAAATGGGCAAATCTGGCATGTTTCTGAATATCTGCATGAAATAAGGGAAGTGACTGCTTCTAAAAGGATGTAACAGTATATTCTCTTTGGGTAGGACACCAGCCTGATGCCCACTTTCTTATCAAGCTTTCTAATCAGGACTTGCTTCAGTCATGATGGTTGGATCTGAAAGCTCACGATGACAGTCCAAGGAGTTGAAACAAAATCAATAACCGTACAAACACCACTCCCATCCCCTGCTCTGCTATCTTTAAGATCAATCAATATGCATAAATGACTAGTGCCAGGCACATCTGCACTAGTCTAGCACATAATCAACTTTGTCTTGTCTCAGCTTAATATAATTTTCCACCATATTAGCAGTCTTTATGATATCCTGTCTTTCCAAATAGACATAATTCAGAATCACTACATAGCTCAACTGGACTATTACAGTTGCACGCAGACCCACACACACGAATCCACTCTTTGGTGACGGCCTCTCCTCACTGCTGTGGTTGAGATTACAGCCACAGCTAAAGGGTTTGCAAGGAGGTGACACCCGAGGCCCCATGCAACCCCTGTCCGTACCTCTGGCAGAACAACACCCGTGTAGGTATGTATAAACATATCCTTAACAGACTGGGAAAAGAAATGAACAAACTCATCAAAAAACACACTGAAGCACACGTTGAAAATTGCACACACTTTTAACGACTTGGGTGAGGGCTGCTGTTGCATAAGTTTGTTAAACATTAATGTCCCTTGTTTGCTGTGAAATTACCAGGGCAATTCTAATGGAGCTGAAGCCTACAGCTGCTCTCTATGATAAAGGGGGAAGTAATTACGAATTCCTCTTGGAAGGCACAGAAAGTCAAAGATCTGCCTTGGAAGCATTACCTGAGGAGCTGCTCGGCAGCGGGCTGTGAGGCACACAGCCGCTCTGCAGAGCTGGGCACGGAGTGAGCAGGATGCCCATGCTGGCAGCCACTGCACCATCAGCTGCCATTCAGTCTGAAGGGACTGAGAGCTGGAGCCTGCAGCAGCCCCTGCCAAGAAGTGTTCCAACAGTCAAGGCAGAGTGTGGAAGTGGCTACTGTGTTCCAAGTTCAGATGATACCACATCACTTTACGTCTAAATGCTAGTGCAGGACGTAAACACCAAACATGGAGCTCAAGGAGCTCATGGCTGAAGTTCTGACGGATGTCTGCATCATGAGGGGATGCTGAAGTACGTGAGCTGTCCCACCTAGAATGGCAGTTTCTATGTTTGCTCTGAAACAAATGTCTTCTATTTATTTCCATGGAAACCACAACAGATACAATGTGCACAATAACACTACCGGACGGAGCAAATTCTCAGCCACAAAACGCTATTTTTCAACATAGCCACTACCATTAGCTGTGCATTTTTGCCAGAGATGAACTAGAGTCTGAATGCTGCTGCCCTTGTACAAGTCTGCACCACCGAAGGTGACTCACTGTCACTGCTGCCACTGCTGAAACTCACCACCCATTGCTTCATTCTGCTCACATCCACTGTTTGTCTCTATAAATGTTCAGCAAATGTCTAAGAATGTCAGTGGATGCCTTGTCTTCCACATGGAGGAATTCAGTTCCACACCTTTGCTTTCTATGCACTTCCATGTCAGACACCATTGTGTAGACTGCATATCTGCTGCCAACTGTCACATCACAGCAACATGTAATGGGATATTGGTGGGAAGGTCCAACCTCCACTGTCATCCCACCAACATCCACCTTTGATGCCATGGGCCAACATAATTAAACAGGAAGCATTATTTTTGGAGCAGCCAATATACATTCCTCTGAATCCAGAGCTTATAACTCTTGCCAGTCTTGACATGAGAAGTGGAAACAGGGCAAGAATACTGCCTGCAGAAACTCCTGTTGCTGTGCGCAAAAGACAGAGTGCTTCAGCCCCTTTGCTAGCTGCAGCACCCCGACGTTCTGGGGGCACAGATGGGGTACACAGCCCCAGCCCAGACCTGGCCTCTCCACGCTACTCTGAGCACAGCCCTGGCACACAGTCAGATCACACTTCTGAGATGGTAAAGCAGCTCATTCCAGGTATGGAAAGAGAAGAAACATAAGAAACAAAATCACCTAATGGAACAGACAGGCAGAATTTATTCTGTTGCTGCCTGTGCGTCACTCACAGCAACGTGGTGCAGTGTACTTCAGGCTTGTTTGCTGTGAACAAATATAATTCTTATTTATAATGCAACAAAGGATAAAGCAGGTTGCAGGTTTTCTGGTTCTGATAAGTGGCTCTCTGATTATTTCTTCAATAAAAGCCATCGTGTCTTTCAGATTACTCTTTCATGTTTCATTCTTGTTTGGAACAGAGAAGTTGCAGAGGAGTCTCTCCGTGCCCTGAGTCACTTTGTTTATTTTCTCATTTACAAAACCCAGGGGCCCACTGGAGAACACTTCAGGGGCACTTATGAACTTCTGAGCGCTGGGTTGAGCTACGTGGACGGGGCTTGGAGTGGAGCGTAAGCAACGCACAGCTCTGGGAAGCATCCCCAGTTACCAGGTAATTGCCTCCTGAGAGATGATGATGCGCCAGCAGCAGGCAGGGGGTGTTATTGCCATGGATCATGACATGGCACTCTGCTCGAATAGCAATAATCTGGCTTTCCAAATAAATGGCGAAACACGATGCTGTTGGGAAGGCTGTCAGTGGCCCCCCAGCACATCAGCATACTCCAGGTGTGGCTGGCTGGGCTGAGAGGGGGTGAGAGATGTTAAATGCAATGTGACCATCTGCTCGGACTTTCTACTTTTAAATTTCTCTTGCAAAAAAAAATCTATCATGTTATTTACTGTCTTCTTTCAAGGTATCTCTCACCCTATCATTTAGAAACACAAACTATACTGAGGCTGGGATTTTCTGTGTCAAAGTGTCCCATTGAAATTCAGACACCTCCTTCTCACAGTCTGTGCAATGCTGTGAAGTAAACAGGGCCTGGACCTCGTTGCACAAAATCCCCCAACAAACTGTGTGTTTATGTAATGGTGTACGTATTTAGGGCCGCTCCGGAGAGATACAGCTGGTTAGACTTGAAAATAAGTGCCTGTGTGAAAACACAAACAATAATTTATGGAACTTTAAATGAGTTTTTGCAAGATTTTTTGATGCATTTTCCCCGAGTGCTCTCCTGCACATCTAGTTATTAACTACGCTGTTTACCCTGTCTTATTTCCTATGGACATTGTAAGAAAACACCAGGTCTGTGCTCCTCTCTCAGCGCACCCCGGTGCAGCATCTGGGGTCAGCACAATAATGCAAAATCCATTTCTCAAACCTGTCAGTCAGCCTTTGAAGACGCTGTACTGCAGGCGACGGTCACTCCGAGTTACATTAATAGGTTCTTATGGTGAACAGAGGAATTAGCTCTCAGCAGAACATTCCTAAATACCCTTTTTGATATGGCAGGATGACAGCAGTGGCAGAGACCATACAGAGAGCTGAAAAGGCCTAGGGATGAAAGTGGGTGGAGAACATTACAATGTTTTTTCATCGGAAGTCACCAATGGTGAAACTGTTCCCAGGAAAAGGCATTTGAAATCTTTTACTTGGAATTTATTCTTACACTGCAAAACAGTCTCTTTTTTTAATGGCTTGAGACAACTTTTTAAAAAATTGATCTTTAAAATGCCAAACATCGTTTTAGAAGGCCAATATCAATGTGACATTTTTGCTGCTATTAAAATAAAGATCTATTTTTTCTTTTTTTTCCTCCAGATTTTCTTCTGATTGGTAATTACGATTTTTTAGATTCATTATTTTGAACTAATCAAGGGACAGGGAACTCTTGTGGGGCGTTTCATGCCCAATCAGGATCATCTACCATCACAGATGGTTGCTGCTGCAGCAACCTGTGCTGACAAGGACGTAGCTCAGATTTTCTCTAGCTCTCTCTTTCAGGTTGGATATTAGAACTTTTCAGAGCGAGCAGTGATGCAGTGGCACAGCTGCCCATGGAGATGGTGGGGTTATTGTCCCTGGAGGTGTTCAGAAACTGTGGAGATGTGGTCTGTTCAGAAACTGAGGGATGTGGTCTGTTGGCACAGCGGGTTGGGGTTCAACTTGGGGATCTCCAAGATCTTTTCCACCCTTAAGGATTTCAGGATTCTATGATTCTCTCCAGCCTGTGTGCTCATAAAGTGCCACTGTGACAAAAGCAGCTCCAGGTGGGGCATCAACCAAAGATCCATCCAACATCCTGAGATTTCCCTGGTCTGCAGGCTATTTTAACACTGGTAATGCCAAGTCATGGAATTCAGCTTAGTTATGTCGGTGTGAACCATAACCAGAGCAGGAATTGCTTTGTAAATAGACAATGCATAGAAGCCATGTATTCACTCAGCACTTCTCTAGCCCGTGCTGAAGGAAGCTGCTTTGTTTCTAATCCATAGGGCAGATTTTTGGATAGTGAGGAATCCTGGTAATCCTTTAAGTTTTTCTCTTTGTGCTTAAAGATGTATTCATTCAATCCACATCTAGGTGCTGATTTGCAAGCAAATGCTGTTCATTACCTTTTCTGCCAAACATCATGTCTTCTGGTATCAAACATCCAGGGGGAAAAAATGCACATAATTGACAAATCTAATAACGCATTTCCCATCAGACTCCTCTGCATTGCCATGGCCACAAAAAGATGGAATCAGCCAAGATGAAAGCATTTTCAGGGCTGAAGTTTAATGGCTCAAATAATTGCAGAAACGTACACGTCTCCAAAACAAACCACTTCCAGAATAAATAATGTGTTGAGTAGCCTCTCATCTGCTACTTCAGTTCACCTCAGTACAGGCTCTCCTGTGAGCAAAACACATGCAAACGTACTGTCGGATGCTTCAGACCCTGCAGATCTGTGCAGCTGGGACAGCTCCCCACTGCTGCAGGTTTGTAGACCTAAACAAAGGAAGACGTATTTCTGCTCCTCTTATCTCTTTGAAATTCACCTTGAGAAGGTGAAGACGGTGCTTTGTAAGTGGGCATTTTGTTTTGCACGTTTGCTTGGGTGGTATCAAATCCCCTCCTTAGGAAAGCAAGGATCTACCAGAAAAGTGATACCAATTCTCCAAGAGTTGACCTACAAACCCTGCCTCCCATGCTCAGACAACAGACACCAGCCTGGCCGGTCTACCCTGGCTGAGCATCTGCCCAAAGTTTTATCCATTAAAATGAGATTCTTCCTTTTAAACTGGGTTCCATATTGGTATGGATGTGAAACTGCAATCTATTTATTTTTCATAAAGCTGTATAATTAAGACTGTAAAGGCCAACTTATTGAATGCCTGGATAATATGAATCACCAGGTTTTATCCAATTAGTTCCCCTTCTAAATTTTAGCCATTAGATATAAGGTCACTCGGTATGTGACCTGTTTACTTTAACTGAAAACTACATTTATTTTTCTAGAGAGTCATTCAAAACAGAAAGCATTTTAAGCATAAGAAATGAACTGCTTGAATAAAACATAATTGTACTGACACATACTCTACTTAATGAGAATTTCTTACAATAAATCCCCACTGATTTTAAAAATTGGAATAAAAGAACAACAAGAAAAAGGAAAATATTTAGCCTAAAAAATAGGGGGAAAAAAAGTGAGATTACTATGATGAGAGAACAATGTCTCACTGCTCTGCAACTACCAGCTCCTGGGTGCTTTAATGTGCAGTTCTGGGGAAAGCAAAACAGGATATTCCAAAGTGTGGTACCTGAGGTTGTTGTGATGACTTGTAGCCAGGCTGGTGATGCTTTGGAAGCATTGAACAAGAACAGTTGTACTCCCTTTCAAAGAGCTATCTTCTGCACCCTTTTTGGATACTAATTAGTACAGAACTTAATGAATTATACAGTATTAATGGTGCAGAATAGCAGACTCCCACATTTGTATCCCCTTTCACACATTCTGGTCTTTTTGGAAAGACCAACAACTACACGCCCCGTGATCCTGATGCTATTCCAAAGCTCTGATGAGACGCACTATAGACACCAGATGCACCACTGCTCTAATTCTGCATTACAGAGCATAAAATGGTCTCTCCTTTGTTTATACTGATAACTTTCCACTTAAAAAATACTGTCAGAATACAGGACTCACTTCTGACAGTGAAGTGCCTTTGCAAAAGTTGTCTTTTTCTTATGCTTTGTTAGGAAAAGTCACTGCTGCAGATTGAAGCACCTTGTAAACTCAGTCATCCTTTAGAAAATGTGTCAGAGCTAATATTTTAACAAGAAATGTAGTCAAAGATGCTTATAGGAATGGGTTATGTTATTAAACAAATACCACAGTAACTAGAAAGAGTTAAGCATGCCTCTCTTTAAAATGCTAATAACAGACAATGGTCTGTGGATAAGTTAATTAGCGGAGCCAGCTTGTGTTTAATTATTTCACTTGACCTGGTGCAGATTTAGACAATAATCCCTTTAGAGAGGGGAATGGGCTGCTGGAAAATACGTGATGTATCAGAGAAAAAAAGTTTAAATCTGCCTGAGCTGAGCAGGTAGGCTTCTATCTAAAATTGCAAAGATACACTAGTCTCTACTGTACGACAAGCTCAAATGGAAAACGAAATGCAGGTCTGAACCAGAGAGATTATGCTAAGGACCTGGTGAGCTTTCCACTTCGATACTTAATTTTTTTTTCTCTTCCCATTCAGCTGGGATTTTACTATTGAATAATGTATAAACCAACCCACTGTAGAAAGAGGTGGGATTTTATGAGCAACTTGAAACAAGTGCAACCAGACTGTACCAGAACTCTGAGAACATACTAAAATGTGTGTGAAGAAAGAAAAGGGTCTGTAGGCCGATTAATATACGTGGAATTTTCATGCAGGAGAGGCTCTGAAGATTTCCACATTTAAAAAGAAAAGAAACCAAACCTGATTAAGTTGGGTGTCAATCCTATTCTTCCTCAGACTCTATAATCAAACTCAATTAAACTCAAAGGTTGTTTTATCTGAGTAGGTCAACCCCAAATCATGTAGCCTTTCAGTTTGATAACAGCTCTTCAGCAGCGTGCCCATATATGAATAAGAAGTCATTACAGTTTAGAAAGTGAATCAGCACAGTCTCCTGCAGAAGCTGTAGCATCCTCATGCCAGCAATACCTGAAGGAAGCCAGGTGGATACAAGAGCATAAGCCAAATGAAAGAAAGAAAAAAAAATAAAAAGAAATCAAAACCAAAACTGAACTGGGAGCTACTTTGGCAGTAAATAACTTCACACGCCGTGTGTGAGTGTCAGTCAAAGGGTGAAACTCATTCTAGGTGGAATTCACTCCATGGGAGATGTAAACTGGTTGCAGGTTACGTTCTTGCACTTGTTCTGTTTGTTCTGTGGCTGGAGCATCCTCCTGCATGTATGTTCAGACAGAACACAGTGTACAGGGACCTGAGATGAAAAACCTCACAGAGCAACTAGATTGATGAAAGCAGCATTGTTGTTCCATTTGGTTTTCTTTATTAAAAATGTAACGTGATGGGGAATTAAATGCTGGGACAAGAGCAAGACAACTGCAAGCCATTTGTCAGGTGCTCATTCCAGACAAAAGTGCTATGGGGCTGAGGTGACATCCCCATCAGCACCTCTGACAGCCACAGGCCATAAAGCTTCTCATCATAGGATCATGACAGATGAAACCACTTCAGCTACTGCAAGTGTGAAACCAAAACCTGAAACTGATGGCATGGCCAAAAAATGATGGGTCCTTCCTCATCCCTCACAAACCACTGTGATGTTCTCGTCCCTTGAAGGACAGGAGCCAGCTGGGGAAGCCAGTGTGCCCCAATCATGAATAGGGCACTTCAGCAAAGCCAACAGCAACAGAAAGAACTGCTGGAGGTGAGTACAAAATCAGCATTAATAAAATGTTAGAGCAGAGAGGATTTGTAGGACTGGCAGCATGTTGGCCATGACTGTCTGTACCCCAAGGAATTCATGGTGCACAGCTGAAATAGCATGAAGAGCATACGGTTTCATGGAAACCATCAGCTTGAGCAGCTCCTTTAATCAAACAGGCACTGTTTGGCTGCACTATTGCAGGATGCGCAAACTGCTCCTTCCCCAAAAGCAGAGGTGTGAGGGATGGAATGACAGCAAACAGTCAGGGGCCAGCAATGCAGGCTATCATGAAGTGTGCTCTGCCTGTCTAGGCACCATGATTAACTTGTGTTCTCTGTCCTACTGCCTTCATTAGTGTTTATCTTTGTTTGGCAATGTTATTAACTTCCTAAAACCCCAGTGACAACAGAGACATTACTTTTAAAGTACGGGGTGGAAAGCAGTGTGGAGAGGAAACCAGAGCTAAGCTGAGCTCCTGCTTACACAAATCCACATCCACACTGTGTCAGCAGATCAGCACCATTTGTCCAGCCCATTGTATGTATGTCCTGATCATTCTGCAGCTGAATTTGTTGTATTTTTTAATTTTTTTTTTTAATTAAATACAATGGCTATTTTCGTCTTTGGTCATTGGGCTTCCTCAGTTTCCAACCTATTCACAAGCTTTTTTTTTTTTTGAAAGCTTTTACTCTTTAAAAGTTCCTACTATCATCTCCAAAACCCTGTCTTTTTTTTTTTTTTTTTTAGTGTGATACTTGCTCATGTTTTTATCCTCCAGGCCCTCGACTTTATCAGTTTCACAGTTCTACCTAGCTATCAGTACCACCTAACTATCAGTTTTATAATCAAGGAAATCCAATCAAAAATATTAAGACATGAAGCAATGCTGGGCTAACAGCGTGCAAAGCAGACCCAAACCCTTTCCATCTGCTAACTTCCACTAAGTCAAATTACTACGAGTGGCCCTCCACTAGGCACACAATACATTTCCAAAGGCACTAAATGGTGTTAACAAAATGAACCTTCTTCACTGATGAATGGGAGTGCTCCTTTCCATAATTTGCTGAAAAAGGTCATCCTTGCCTGTAATGAGAAAATGAAATGCATGCTGGAGTGATGGAGCAAGCTCAAATTAGTCCTATATATGATACAGAAACATAAACCAGAATCAAGCATAAATCTACTGGCTAAATTCAGCTTATGGCTAATCAGCTCTTTCTTTGACAGGATATGCTGCTGTAGAAATGGGATAATTTTATAACTGAATAATTTAACCAGCTTTATCTTTAAGTGATAATTTCAGGCATATTAATACATAAAGCCTTATTATTTATATTTTTTTATTACATGGACCTGAAAATCTACACTGTATCAAGCATAGCACAGCATTCAGTGATAAGGGACATTTATCAGTGGCTTTCATCCACCAGAATGTCTACTTGCTTCACCCATCCCCGCGATGAAATGTGGCCCATGTGTGGCTTCTCAGGAGCAAACACAGGCAAAACACCTTCAGTGCCTGCAAGTCTGGAAGCCAACTATGGGGTCTGTGGTCCAAGTTCATAGAAATGGCCAGAGAAAAGCTTCCTGGTGCAGCAAGCAAGGCTCTGTCTTACCCGCTTGCTGCAGTTGGTGTATTGGGTGGTTGGAAGGGACAAACCCAACTTAGAAATGTTGTATTTGGGCAATCTCAAACCAGTGGGATGCTGCCTATGGAATATTCCACAAAGGACAAACTGTAGCAACCAAAATGCTATTAAATGAATTCCCATCACCTTGTTTACTCTCAGTCAACATCTGAAATAAAGTCAACAGGGAGATTTTGAAAAGGTACAAGCAATGACCTGGAGATATCATGGAGTCATTTAGGTTGGAAAGATGTTGGATAACATAGTCCAACCATCCTACCATGCCACTAAGTGACATCTACTCTTTTCTTGAATGTGTCCAGGGACCCCTCATGCTGATGCCTGACTGCTGTTTCATAGAAGAAATAGTTCCTACAGATGGTGAAACCAATCATCCTTTGTAGGGGCAGGGTACCACAATTTTTTTTCTGAAACATAATGTTTCAGAATTCTGCTCTAACACAAATGTGTATTTGTTCTAAGACTACAGTGTTGGAGAAGAAATCAACAGTCTCTACCAACAAAAAGAACTTTCCCTCTTCCCCATCCAAATCCTGCCGCTTCATCCATAAATAAAATAAGGCACTAACTCAGTTCCTGGCAAGAGCTCCCTTTTATCTTCCGCTCACTTAAGGAAGGCTAGCAACATCACATTTTCGGAAAGCCAAGTGTAGTAATCATAGAATTGGATTTCATGTATTTTTAAAAACATTTGCAGCAGCAGAGCTCCAATCACTTTTAAAAGAAGTATAAACATTCAGAAATTCTGAGGAAGCAGCACAGAGCTCCTGACTGCCTTCATTCCTTTAGCACCAGACGAACACGCTGGGAAGGGTCTCCTTTCAAAGGAAGGCTCAGAAAGTTAGCAACATTATGCTACAAGCACCGCAGAGCCGAAGCACTTATTATCTCAAATAAGCCTGGATGACATTTGAGATATCTCGACGTTTATTGGCCTGCCAACAAAACATGGAATCAACCAGCCCCTTTTCTCTCATATCTTTTCCTTCTTTTTCTTTTTTCCTTGCTTGCTTGAAGTCTGTGTTCATAAAATATTTAATGGGAGCTCTTTAGAGATGATGTTGCATGTTCTATAGCCCCAGTGCAGGTCTGCAGTGCTACTGGAACAGATATTCTGCCCCCAGAGAAATCAGAAGAGCTGATGGAGCTGCATCACTGGATCGGGAGCTCACAGGTGGCTGCCAGACCCCAGCATGAGCAGGGATGGGCAAACAGAGTAAACACGCAGAACAGCTCTGGTCCCTTTGCCATTGTTATAAGGAGAAATGCTTCTTTCCAGAACTGAAAAGAGCAATACCAATGTTCTGACTGTTTCTGAGCCCCAGCTGGGGACAGCCAACCCTTTTTTACCTCTTGTTTTCTTCTGAGTGGAGAAAAAAAAGAGCAGTGACGTCTGGAGTTCAGATAAACTGCTCAATTGAGCTATCACTGGGTTAGCAGTTCCTTGTAGCACCACCCATTTCTGCAGCAGCCTGCCATAAATTAAAGAAAATAACATGGTTCCCTCCACCGCTGAACTTTGTTACAACCTGTTCATCTGCTATGTTCACAGCCGTCCCTTTTAATTTTGTACTCCAATCATAATTTCATCTTTCCCCCCTACGTTTCCTAAATCAGCTACAAATGTAATACATTTTCTTGACATTTCCTGTATTCGAGCAAGTATCTGCTTTTAACATTCTCATCTCAGCCCAGTTGCTTGAATGTACATTTGAACCTCTGGCATACACTAAATCCCTATCATTTTCCCTATTAGTTCAGAGGTAGATGTTTCTTTGTTCCACCTTTGGCATTTTTCACCCTCAGGTATCCGGGAGCTTAAATGAGACTATTGCCAACCTGTCCTCCTTTAATAATTTTTATGAAGTGCAGTCCAATTATCTTTATCTTCCTTGGGGATCCATTCAGTGGCAATGAGCGGATGGACACAGAGCATTGTAACCGTATTTACATTCAGATGAATGGGAACCAGGTAAGATAAATTTAAAGCCATCAATATTTTAATACCTCAGCTATACTGCATGTCAGACACATTTAGAGGGATCAGCACAATTTTAGAGGCTGAGTTTTTAATTTCCTCCCTTGGTTTGTGGAAATGAGGGTTTAGAAACAGCAGTAAACAACACGAATTTGTCTTTAAGTAGGATTCTTGTAGGTTAACAGAAAAACGTCTCACAACACAAAGCAAGACAGAAAGCTCAGTCCAGCCTCTCGGACATTTCCTGAATTGAACATAATGGAAGAAACCAATAAATAACAAATCCCTAAGTGGAGATGCTGAGAGCACTAGGCTAGAGAGCACACAGAAGAGATGCTGAGCTAGAAACACCAGCTTTGAAGCAACCTTTCTCCCTTTTGAAAAACAAAGGTTGGATCCGGAATATGGAGCTGTTCCTCCGAAAGCACACAGCTCTGACAGTTACTTTCACATCTGCTTCAAGGCACCTCTGCACTGCAGTAGCAAAGTGGAAGGGTTGGACTGAGACTGCAAACTTGGTTGTCTTTCAACACAGCTTAAAATAACAGTGTTATAGGCCCTGATAAACGTGTCAATAAGCATTTGGAGAAACAACTGGTATCCAGGGAATTTATCTTGGCTGTAGTAGTTTCAGCTGAATAGGTCAGATTTGTTAACATTTTAATTTACACAAAGCTGCATTCCAAATACCGCTCTTCGGCTCCTTTTCCTAATAACAAGAAAATGTCAGTAGCTAAACCAAATTTACTCCTAATAGCTTGCTCAAGATTTGAGGAAAAACAAACAAAAACAAAAAACCAATCTGCGATACAGTCATGGGAGATCTTAGACACATTTTTCAATTTAGACCTAATATAATTTTATGTTAATAAAATAGAAACCTTCCGTTGATTCCAGATGTAAGCCTGAAAGGCAGCAGAGAGCACTGGGAACGAGCATGCCCCATAGCTGCAGGGCAGCCCCAGGACTGTGCCCACAGCAGCTTGTTCTACTCGTTCCCACTGTCCCTTGCTCACCCTGCTATCAGCTGTGGGATGCTCAGCACCAGATTTCCATACACAAAGTGCCACCTTGTTGTCATTTCCCAGACCTGATGCAACAGGGGACGAACATGAAGCATACGGTTACCTTGTAAGTTTTAATATCTTTCAGATGCAAGGAGATAAATCTGAAAAAATATCATCGTTGTGGCTTACCCTTTCCCCTATTTATCACCTGCCTCTTTTTTTCCAGCTGATTTCCTGAGATTAAAACCTCTCAACCTGCTATCACAATCCATGTCTCTAAAATTAATATAAACCTACGACCTTTCTTTATCTGTAAATCCCTACATTAAAGTGCTTGCCCCTGCTGATGTCAGGGGGACAATAAATGTTCTGTCATTCCCATACAGACATTTTTCTGCCAGAACTCAGATTCTTCCTCTGGGTCTCCTGCTGCTGTCTTCTCGAGGGCCACCCCCATTGCTCTGTACCCTTCATGCACCCCTGAAGCCACAAAGCAACCCTAAGCAGCCAAGGAAAGAGGCACGAGTCATTGAGTTCTCTGTGCTGATGTAAGTGAAGTTTGTGAAGATTGTTCACTGAATGCTGATGAACGCTTATTTACACAACATTAATGATGTGCACAGCAATGCACAACAGCCATCACCTGTCACAGCACTGCAGTAGGGTTGATGGGGCTGATCTGGCAGGAAATAAATGCCCAATGTGCTGGAGGGTGTCATCTCCCCAGGCTGGTGTCAGCAGCAGGGCACCCTTGTGCACTCACTCAGTCCCTGACATCAGTTGTGAGAGAGGAAAGGGAAGAATAGAAGAACGAACCCAATTTCTGATCCCTTCTCTCAGAAATGCATCCGACACTCTCAAAAAAATGGATTTTGACAGACTTCTTGTCTGTGGGGACTGCCTGAACTCAAACACCTGAGCTGAAGGCTACACAAGGCTACATTGGCTGCATCAGCATACTATCAGTGGCGATCCCTTCAATGAACAAATGACCCTCCTATCACTTACAAGTTGACCAAAAAAAAACCTCCCAGTTGTGGTGGACAGGTGACCCTCCAGAAAGCATACAATCCAAGTGGGAAAAAAAGGCAGAATTTAAGTTCTCCCTTCACTTCACACCCACAGACTGCTGCCTCCTCCTTCACGGTCACTCCAACCCACCACTGATGCTATGCTGATTTTTGTTAAATGTTTAATATTCAATGCTTTCTCCTTGAGTTATGCTCAGAATCAAAGAAGGCAGAGCTATAAGAATCATACTACATAGCTCATACTAACAGAGCATGTTTCTGTCCTTTGAAATGATATTTTTTCTATATTTGGAGAAGCCGTACCTTGTAAAATGCCAAGAAGATGAGGTATTAAAAACAGAGTTGCACACAAAACCAAAATCACAAGGTTGATAACACACACCAGAAGACATTTTCCTAATCTGGAAATGATACAAGAATGCCATCATGAAACATGCCAAGTGTGTGGAATACAGGCTGTGTAACTGCTTCCAAAGATAATATACAGAGAGTTAAGCAAGATAGGTCTGGAAAGGGCTATAGACATATAGCACTTTATCTTTTCCATGACAGAAGGAGGATAAATGCCAATTTATTCATCTCCCTGTTCCTTCTGGATTTTCTACATCTTTGAGTTGTGCACTGTTACGCAAGGTAAATACCAGACCCTGAGTTGGAAGACTCTCCCAGAGTTTCATCGACCACTATGGATTAAGACAACCAAAGCCACCACGCACCACAGTCACTGCAGAAGCAAAGACCGTGAACTCCACACTGCAACTCCAACTTTTGTAGGCTTTGAATTCAAGATACAACTGGGAACTCGGTGTGGCGGTATTCAAACTCACCTCCCTGTCGAGGCCAGCAGCCACGGTGACGATATCTCCTGTCTCGCTGTTAATGGTGAACATGTTCTGCGATGGGCTCTGGGGGGTCTGAGTCACAATTCGATATCTCACCATCCCGTTCGCCGTGGTGCTGTCATCAGCGTCATTCGCAGTCACTGTCATCACGTAGGTACCTTGGAACAAGAGAAGACAAAATGTCAGGATTATCTCGTTGCACAGCAGATTGCAGTCCCATAGACTCAGGGGTGTGCGTTTTACTCAGAAATGCAGGGAGACCACGTCCCATTTCAGTCTAGACAAGGTGAGGGATACGAAAATAGCAACAGTGCTGAGACTAGATGATCTGCAAGGAGACTGATTACACGTAGCTGATATACAGAAAGAAGGTACATGGGGATATCAATGATTAACTTCTAATTCTTTCAGTGATTGTGAGTCTTAGGGCAGCATTTTTTTTTTTTGTCCTGCAATTTCATATAGATTCTCCTAGGAGATTTTTTTCCATCTACCAATCATTGCATTCACAGGCATTCAAAAGTATTTCCAGAGTTTAACAGCAGAAAGCCTGTTAGAGTTCTCAGCAGCTTCAGAAGGACCCCATCAACGTACAGGACCCCACCAATAGGCCCAGTGTAGCAAACAACCTTCTGCTACCTCCTGTTTGGGAGAAAAGTCCATCCTTCTAGCTCCTTCCAGAGAAAAAAACCATTTCTGCTGAGCAAATGGAACAGCTGCTGCCCAGCAGGATGGAAAATCAATGATTTGGTATGTGTGGCCAGTGATGTATTGAATCATTGGTTTGTTTCTTGCTAATCATCAGTGTCTTCATTTGCCTTGCAAAAAAAAAAAATCATCCCTACTTTCTAGATACAGTTGGGAGTGCGCTGATGCACTGACAGACTCATTATCACTGGAGTTTGGCAGCAGGGTGTTTTGTTAAAGTGGGAAATTGTAATTATGAGGGTAAAAGATGTTACTTGATTGGATGGACTCCTGCAGCTGCATGGTCCTGTGACCCCCCAGAGCTCATAGGGCCCAGCTTTACACTTGTTATATTGGTTGGAGAGAAAGACTGAAAGGGCAGATGCATGCTGCTTGCAAAAAGCAATCTGCAACAGTGTATGAATCTAACATACGAGACCTGGAGAGGAGGAGTGGGAGGCAAAGAGAGACAGAGAAACCAGACATAGCCTTGTTTAATGACCATCAGAAACAAACAGCATCAATGGAGAGATGGAATTTACCACGTGAGCACTGCTCATTTGAGAGCCCTAAACGGGATGCGACATGTTATGAGCATGTCAAACTCGAGGAGATGCAAAGTTGTCCCAACAAGAACTTGGGCTCAAGACACAGCTATGTGTTTTGCAACAACAAGCCGAGCTCTTTCAGCCTCTTTCAGCTCTGATAGACGTGAGCCGCTGGCAAACTGGAGGCTGTACAGCTACATCAGTATCGCATCATGTCTGATCTAACGAGCCCAGCTTGGTCACAAAATTAACCAGTTTCCAGCTCAGGGAGAGCCCAAAGAGCTAGGGAGCTTGTATCTGTTTGCAAGAGAATTGAAAGAGCTACCCCATGCTGTAAATCAGCAGCTCTAATCAATGGCTGCAGCACACTCGAATCTGTAGCCTAGTCAAGTGTCCTGAAGACATTCAGCATGCGAGTAACCTCCCAGCATCTTCCCCCAGTCTGGGAAAACAACGCATTTCAGCATTAGCAAGAAGTGGCTTCCTAAGTTTGTGTTTTAGCAATGTGGAAAATTCTTTGCTGAACTTTTTCCATCCGGCTCTATCAGGGCTCTTTTTGTTCTCTGTGGTAATACATATCCCTGAGAGTTTTTTTAGTTCAATAAGAATTATAGATGAAAAAATAAATGAATGTGTAAGGCAGATTCTAATGATGAATACAGTCTATCTTTCTGCACTAATCCTGATTCACATTTGTGAAATGAAAACAAACTATTCAACATCTTTAATATTATCCCAATCAACAAACTTCGGGAGACGGAAGGAACACTGAATTGAAACAAGGCTGCGCAAGCAAAGGATTTTCTCTTTTCTCCTTTCTCTTCAAGCATTCTTTTCTTTTGCTCTTTTGCAAAACCAGTTATCATGAGCCAACTGATACAAATAAAAAAGCCATTCCTTAGATAGGTACAGGCGAAATGTACAGGAGAAATTTAAATAGGAAATATGCTGAATGAAGAGATGTTTGATTTGAGATCTATGTTATCTTAATGCATTCTATACAGAAAATATCTCTGAACAGAATGTCAAAACCTGGGGCTAATGAAAGCAGAAGTGGAAGAGAAAAACACAATCTATTTTAGGACATATGCAGTCTTGGGATGTACTCCAGACAACAGGTGGTATTTTGTGATTCTGTTCTAGTGCAGCTCAGAAAGAAAAGTTATTGGTTTTTTGGGGGGTTCAGTTGAATACACCCCACTGTTCTGGAAGGATCTCTCAGTCTGCACCACAGTTTCCAAAACAAACCAGGACATGAGGGAGGTGGTGGGTTCCCAGCCTGGCAAAGGGGGTGCAGCGGTGGTGGACATGGGGTGACCTGATGGTAGCTCTGCTACGAATGAGGCACACGTACACACATTGGGCGTCCTTCACTCTTTCCCTGACCTTTTCTGCCATGCTGCATTTTGACCACTGGATCGAGCACATCTGCTCCAAAACAAATGAGTCTTTCAGCAGCATTTGACCTACATCTCCATAAAGGGAGAAGAGACTGGACAAATGTCTCTAAAGTCATGAGCGGAGCACCAGGGAGCTGTATTTCAAGTGGCAATCTGCTTCCTCTCCATCTCATTTCTTTAATTTCCCTTATGAAACTCAACCACAGAGAAAATAAAGAGAGGAACTTGGCATTAATTACTAACTTGTAACTTAATAAAGCATCCTCTGCAAAGGGCCCTGCATGGCTGCAGCACTCTGCAGCACATGATGGAAATATAGCAGCTCTTCCTTCCCCAGCTCTCCGCTGCCCCCCAGGGCGAGTTGTCTGGCCACAGTCTGCTGGAAACCAGTTGCAATTGACTCCTTTCTTTCTGCAGACTGTGTGGCGGCTGGGAAGAGTTGATCCATCCATTCAGGTTCCTGCATGCAGGCATTTCCCACCTGGCTGTGCTGACCTAAGGGCAGCAGCCTGATGGCATCTCCTCATGCCTTTGCAGAGAGCCATTCCCAAGCAGTGTTCCCAGGGGGCCAGCTGCTCCGACCTGCGCTCACCACCAACATCCTGCTCAGACTTCTGTGCATTTGTTCTGTCTTTAAGTAAAATGCATCCTTTACGTACTGCCGTGCCGCAGTGAGTGGCATAAACATATATCTGTGTACAAGAATATTCAGCAGAGTGCTGCTGATATATACTGCTACAGTGCCAAACATCTTCTGGGTGCCATAAAAAGTCTCCCACTACAGTAAGGTGGTTGGTGATGATTTACCCACTCTATAGTAAATAATGACGTGTTTCTATATCCTATGCATGGAGATATATCTTCATATACTTTATATTAAAATAAAGGAAATACACTCTCATAGACAGCCTCTATTACTGCACAAATGAGGCAAACGAACAGTGGCAGACCGTACATTTCCTACACACTGGAGAACTGAGGCTCAGATTGTTAGGATTTAAATGAAAAAAATCCTAAGCAATGTACAGACTGCTTGATCCAGCTGTAGAGTGTGAGCGTGCATTTGCAGAAATCAAAGCATTAACCACATAGCCTTTAAATACCCTGCCCAAGTAGAGACTGGCAGCAGTTCCCACAAACCAGGGACAGTGCATCAGCCCTTTCAGGCCCTAGTGAACATTGACCCATGGTGATGGAGCCAAAAGAGAGCTGTACAAATGGGGAGAGAGGGTCTTCATGTCTCCAGTGTGTGGAAGAATTATCAGCTTTAATTTTGGCTCTGAAAGAGCAGACATGCTTACATCCTCCCTACAAGCAAGCTGACAACATTAAATGAATGCATGAAGTGCCAAAACTCAGGAATGTGCCCAAGTCTGTGCTGACACCCAGTCCAGACGGTGTTTGATGTAACTGCATTAACCCCCACACCTGGCCTGCTAACTCAGGTAGATAACCTGTTGAAAGGGAAGCGTTTCTCATCAAGTCAGGCGCATGGTATGTTAAATGAAATACCTAACCTAGTACATCATGTCACTATTAAATCAAATTTGTTGCATGTTGAACAGCTCTTCTGAGGAGCAGATTGAATTATCATGCACAGCTAGTGATGACAAGATTACTGTGCATTAGCTTTTCATTAACTAATGTGCCAAGTTCATATATCACCTGAGTTAAAATTAATGTATGGCACGATGAAGGAGATCTGTCAACAAAATGCAAGATCCCAAGAATCTGAACTTCACAACACATTCACTTTTATTTCCCAGAGACTGCCATATCCAGATATTATTTTTTCAAATGAGATACTTTTGTTTCAGTCTAACAACAGACAAGAAACAAGAGAGATGCTTGAAAGCACCCATAATGGAAAATATTCCCATTAGATTAATCAAGCTTTCTACGGGGTAGGCAAAATAATACCTTGCAGAATGCAGGGTGATGGAAGCAAACAGATCGTTTTTACCAGTATCTTCAGTTTTATCGATCTTAAAATTAATTGCATCTGCTTGTAAAAGACTAAAAAAGGATTTTATGTTCACTGTATCTCATTTGATCTCTGTGTGTTTGTAAGTTAAAAAAAAAGGAAGAAAACAAGGAAGATAGCTGCCCTGTATCTATATGAGCAATGCAGTCGTAAACAAATGTCTCCCCAGAATCACTCTGGAATCTGAGAGTCAGGGTGATTGTTTCTGCTCCCAAAGCATGCCAAAATCTGCTGATTCCCATCACTGTGCTTGCAATCTCTGCTCTCCCATCCACACAACTGCATTTCTCCATAAAGTCGGGGCTTTCATGGTTTTAAGGCATTCAGACAATGTCTCAGCGCAGTTGTGCTTCCAAAGTCTTTGTTACAACTGCTTTGTAATTACCATTTTTCTAAGCTGGTTTGATATCCATTACTTAGATTTAATGCATGTTAAAAGAAAGAGCTAATGGGCACTTACCAGGAATCCAAATAGAAAAAAGACAAAAAATTCTTTCACTTCACCCTTTGTACTACATGCTACTATAAAAATACATAATCCTCTCTGTCTACTCCTGTGATATAAACAGAAAAGCTAAAAATTCATCCATTTGTTTTACTGATAACGCTGATTCTCTGTTGAGCTTTATCTTACAATTTATGTTTTTAATGGCTGGTAAATGGTTGCAGAATCATTCAAGGTTAGTTAACCTTCTCAGTCTAATTCTGACCTACAAGATACTTAATTTAATCATTCCCCCATAGAAAAGGATTGAATCATTATGTGCAGACATGTGGTGATGGCCATATTACATTAGATCTTCATTAACCCAAGTTAATAATGGCTTTGTACTAATGGAAACCTCCCCTTCCTCCTAATTTTTTTTTTTCCTGTATCAGAAAGCTTATTTAGTGAATACTCTGCATCCTATGCCAGACAGCAAGAAGATGGTAATTGTTGATAGGAAAATTAAGTACTGAACAGTAGTGTAAAATTTACAGCACTTCTAAAAATGCAATTTTCAATTCAAAAGAATTTCCTGGCACTGCTTCCTCCCACTGAGGATGGGATCTTGTGGCACTGCTCACAACGGGAGCACTTCACCCATTGCATGACTCCACGCACGTTAAGACACCGCAGCACCAAAGTGGTGAGCAGGGCTATGGGATCCTGAGCAAGTCATCTAAGCACAGAGCTACACACAAGAACTTACACACGGCTTCCCAACATGAAGTGTTATTTTCTTACTAATAAGCAGGCCTAAGTGCCCCCGTGCAATTTGTATTTTTAACTGAAAAAAAAAACCCACACAACAAACCAACAGATGAGGCTCTTCCCTTCTCAATGAAGGACAGACACTGCCTCCAGGCATGCATCTTGGGGACCAGCAGCACTCTATCCAGTACAGCACAGAGCTCCTCAGGGCAGAATTTTCCTTGTCATAAGAATGGATTTTAGAGCAGCATTTGGAGAACTGCTGTAGTGTCAAAGAATAAAACGTCTCAGCAAACAAACCTGCATCCTCAAGTGAGAACAAATGTGTTCAATAGGTGATTTGAAACACTTTCACATATTTATTGTTAAAGGCTTCGAGTGAAAAATGAGGAGCTGACTCATCAAAGGTGCTCAGTGGAGTCATATATAGGTAAATAGGAATGTGTGAGATGTATGCAAGACATCAAGATGACATGTGCCTGAAACTCTACTGCAGATATAATAAATTGCAAATATACTTAAATTAAACTGCATCCCACACACTCTGGATGGAAAACTAAATAGAAACAGCACTTTCCTTTTAAATGATATTTCTTCAGTCACAACGGATGCTGCTGTCATTCTCTTCCACCATTATTTTTGTAATCACTGGCAATTTTTGACCTTTCAAGCAGCTAACCTAATTCATAAAGTATGCCACTTCCTAATTAGTGGAGACATCAGATCCTCAGCCTCAAACAATTCAAGAGTTGGCCTAATGAGAGTAAAGAGAGCAAGAGGGGCTGCAGAGATGGCTGAGCCAGCTGAAGCATCTGCTGTCACCCAGTAAAACCTTCTTATCATTACAAAGAAAGCAAATATCTCAGGAGAGACAATGGAGAGAGGCACTAAATGCAGTGCACACGGGCACGGCCAGATTGGCAAACAGCTCCAGCACTGCAGCACAGCGAGACCCCGTGCACTGCAGAGAGTAACAGAAGCAAACCTTCATGGAAAGCACACAGAGCCTCTGAGCAAACTGCTCTGATTGCATAAATGGATGAATCTCTGCTCAGCCGAGCCTCTGCAGAACCCTCTCCATTCCAACAGGCATATTCAAAAAATGGAGCAAGCACAACTTGGGATGAGATATTCTGACCAGCGGCAGCAAGCTGGGCTGGGTCGCATGCCCAGCCAAAAGCACAGGCAAGTGGACTTGACACAAGGCTCGAGTTCAGCCCTGACTGAGAGTAAGAGCTGTGCAGACTCCTAACACAGTTCCTCAACAGGCCAGCTGTGGTGAATGTTCACAGACTGGTGGAAACTACACTTGTGTTCAACACACTGAAAGGAAGAACAGTGTACAGGTACATCTGCACCTGCACTCCTGGACACCTGAACACCTAAAGCACTGGAACTGTGTTTTGGTATTATCACAGGCTGAACGGCTTTGCCTCTTGCAATTCCTGATCACTTATAATTCTTGTTCCTGTTCTCTTGTATTAAGTGCATTTGTAGATCACTTGCTTTGTGCTAATATATATATTGCTGGATGGGGCTCTGAGCAGCTGATTGACTGCTGTAGGTGTCCCTGTTCATTGCAGGGAGGTTGGGCTTTAAGGGGCCCCTCCAATTCCAACCATTCTGTGATTCTATATTAGGAAATAAAATAAATACAGAGTATGCATATAACACAGTATTATTTGCAACTGCTGATTAAAAAGTAGCGGAGAGCGAACTCCTACAGTGTTGTAACTCTCTTCAGGAGTGGCCTCAGAACGTGATTTCCACTTTTCCTTATATCAACCCAGCCATCTTTTCTGGAGGGTAAAACCACCGGCGTTTTATTCTCACTTACATCCCTGTAATTCACTTCCTTGCTATTGGGACTAGATACTTCTGAAAAGGAAATTAAGAAGAGCACAGATTTCATAACCACTCACCTCGAAACAAAATGGGAAGCACACACGGCGTGTGTGCAGAAAAACAATCTCTCAAAATTGTGCTTGGCTGAGCAAAAGAACTTAAAAAAAGAATATTGCGTATCCCAGTTTCATGTGCAATCTGTGAGAGAAAAGAGCTGGGCTGGACAAAGGTGTGTTTATAATTGCACATGAAATGCAAGGACCAGACTAGCACGGCACAGGGTGGCACTGCATTGATGCGTCTACTCGGGTGATGAGCCCAGAAGTGATGCATCCGAACTGTGAGGAGCTCTGGGAAGATTTGAAGAAACTCTGGCACTTAAAACGTTTTCCTGCACATGGTCTCTCTAGTATATGGCATTTGCATTATTTCTAGCTTTTAGTGACATCAGCAGGAAAACGCACCTGGCCCTGTGCGATGCCCACAGCTGGCAGCGCTCTGCAAATGTACCCAGGTGCTTTGCTCAGCCTGAGCTGTCCTCAGCACAGCGTACCAACACCTACCTCCGTGCTGGTAAAAGAATACTAAACATTATAAAGACAGGCAGCACAGTGACGTTGCTGTAATCATGCACAATAGAAGGGGTCTTCACTCGCTGCTGCATTCATTTCTAAAACCAAAGCTGCCTCTCTGATCTCAGGAACCAATGCTTTCCTTTCCTCCCACACCACCCAGCAGCACCCGCCCTGGTTTTTCACTGGAAACAACCTGCAGGACACCCCGTGCCTCTGTTCTAATTATCAGGATGGGAAAGAGGAGGGAGCTACAGATGTAGAATCCAGATTCTTCACATGAATATATATATACACACGTGCAACTTTATGCTTTAAAAGATTAATTTCACAAGCTTTAAATTGCAGTTTAATTTGAAAGCTAATTCAGCCTCATAATTGGCTTTCTGTTCAAATCACTGAGGCTAAAGATTTAAATTCTTAATATTCAGATGACTTTCAAGTTTCTGGCCCCATCTGTGCATTAGCCCATGGTGTTAATCTCTAAGGGAATCTCTGCTAGCATAGATATAAAATAAACAAACTGGGACACTAATAGAATAATTGACTTTTAAAATCCTGTTTTGTTTTGTTTTGTTTTTAAATATACTGCTTATTTTTATGAGATACCTTAAACGCAATTTGCCACATATAGATTTGGCTCCCAGCGATTTCATTTTTCACATGGCACATTATCAACAATTACTGTGTCAGAGTCCCATGAAATCAAGAGCAGACGGGAAAATTTCAAATTACAACATATTTTCATGTTGGAAATACTGATTTCCCTTTATTTTGGGAGACTGTCCATTTTTAACATACCTTCACATCACCAGAATAAACCATCCTGCCCACACAAAACCATAAGATAGAAAGAGTTGGCCAAAACTACAGCTTGGACTTGTGCTACTGACTTGGAAGGGACCGAGATGCATCTATGGAGTCAGTGAACTGGAAAGGATGAATGGGAATGGAAAAGGCCAATCTGACAGGAACAAATGGTTTTGGAGAGATGCGTTAATTTTTGACAATCTCTCTGTTAAAACAAAATAGATACAACCCAGAGCAAAGCATTTGAGTCACTGCAGACCATTTCACATTGACCTTTTCAGAACCGAATACTTCACTAAAGTAAGACATCCCCACCCCATCATAAGGTACTTTTTGTGTTGGCTGTATTAAAACTGAGCTTCTGCAGCAACCAAAGTAATTTTTCTCCACATTTTTGTTTTGTGACTAAATTCCTTTTTTTTTTTTTTTTTTTTTTTTTTTTTTTTTTTTTTTTTTTTTTTCCCACTCTAAAAGTTAAACATTCCCATACTAAATCACTCTGAAACCAAACTGTTGTAAAGCATCACTCCTCTTCTCTGGGACACCCCTGGGAGGCTGAGGGCTGGGTGTATTGCTGCAGCACGGGGCTCCTGGCAGGCAGTAATTGGGGTTGAACAGAGGGAAAAACCCACCCCAAACCTGTGCAGAGCCATGGGCTTTGAAAGGGCAGCAGGAACCCAAGCTGTGTGAGCCGTCTCGCTTTATCAGTGCTTGAAAGGCAGCTTGGGTAGCTCCGGGAGAACTTTGCTGATTAAGGCTGCCAGAGGGACCAGGGGGATTTCAGCTCTAGCTTGCAGCTGCATTTTTAAAACTTGGCTGTGTTCTTCATATATAGGCAAAGTTCAAAGAGGCAGAACATTATTCAATATGAGTAAAACATGGCCTTTTAAGATACACTTTCAAACAGTGGCTCGTTAAATCAAAACAACTTGTGGGGGAAAGAGAGAAAGGAAGAAAGATGGTCATGTGAAAAAGAGAATCCTTTAGCGTTGCTATTCCTGCTTTGCATTTCTGGAAGAGCCCACATTTACACATTTAAGCTGTCCAGCTGCATGACCTTAGGCAAGATAAACCAGAAATACATTAACATGTTTCAGAGAGTATCAAAAAAGGAAAAAGAAATGCAATGCAGTTTAAGAGCCAGCACACACTGAAGGATTTACATAGGGCAGGCTGCAACGCATGCATTCACACTACGGAGAATTTTTTATTGAGAGCACTGTGCTCTGGTGTCAGACACTACTTCAATTAAGTTATTATAATCTTAACCAGCACCAACAACCTATTATAATTAATAATCCTTGATGATTTCTTTTCTATTCCTGTCAAGGGTTGCTTCAAGGTGACTCGCATGCTGCAGAGCTCCTGGGAGCTCGGGAGGCTGAGAGCTGAGCAGCGCTGGGTCACAAGCCCTGCTGCTGCCCCAGAACTCCACACTGCTGCCAGCACTCCAGCTCTCGGACAGTCCCTTGTGAAGGCTGTTTGTCTCGTAGTCTAAAACAAACCTGCTCCTTCCATGGGAAGCAAAGTGCCCAGCAGCACCACTCCACAGGCTGGAATGCACCATCCTTCCTGCATTCCCATTTTCTTGGTTCACACTACCTCCTTTTGCCTTATTCAATGCAGAGAGAGCAGTCTTATGTCTTACACCTTACTTGGCCACCCTCCCAGCCCTGCAATAGCCAGGCATGCTTTGTAGCCATCCCGCAGGCAGGATGCTCTCCTCCAGCTCTCCGCATCCCAGCTGCACAAGGGGACCAGGCTGCAGCATCCTCTGGAGGCACTGTTCTGCCCACAGGACCCTATGCCAGATGCTGTTGCTTCACCCCATGATGGCACCGCAGGGCCTCTCCTCCCCTTAAATGCGATGGGCTCCATTGACCCTGCCAAGCAGCCTTGCTGAGGCTTTCCCTCCATCTCAAGGTCACCGTGCCCTGCTCAGTCTGTGCTCAACAGCTTATCTGTGATGGTCTTGCTCTGGGAAATGTTCATGGGTAGAGTTCGAGCTCCATATGTCCCATTTCCTTTTTTTAAAATCTGGGCAAAATTCCTACTGACTTCAAGCAGACAAAGGCTGCTCACACTAGCTGCCCACAGAGTCAGCGTTTGTTTGGGATAGTAACATTACATTTACTTTTCTCATAAAAGGTGCTCAAATTTATTAAGAACATTACAGATACTATGGCAATTGAGGAAAGCTGCATTTTTAATCACAGCCATTATAAATGGGCATATGGAGGATGTGAGAAATAACAGTCGCACAGGATGTCCAGGGAAGCATTTTCAGTCCTCAGGCACAGTTCAATACCAATAAATAGTGGAAAATGAATGCTGAACTCCTATATCATATAATAAGATTTTTTGGTTTGCTTGAAGCAGATCTCCACTTTATACATGGATATACTCACATATACAAATATATAGAGGCATATGTAACTTACTGCTGAATCAATATTGAACAAGTTTTGCTGTTAGCTCTAAGAGTATCCAGTGTCTTTCATTTGTCAGCCATGGCCACAAATTCTGGCTCCCTGTTTTTCCTTTCCAAAGGCTGCTTTTGAACCTCCTTAGTTGTTACAATATTCTGAATCAACTTGAACTATAAAGAAGCTTCCAAATCTCTGCAAGATCTATGTTTAGCAAAATATATTGCTTAGACTTGTGTCTGCACAGAACAGGGATACATATATTTGAGGTAAATGAGGAGCATGCAGACTTCCAAAGACAGTATCTAACCTCTCTGTCATTTTCTCAAAGACATAACATCATGTTTATTGCCAGGTACATGGAATGAAGACCTCGGATACCCGAATTCCCAGGTGGATTTATAAAAGCAAGGAACAGAAATTCAATACTAATATAAAACTTTAAAAGAATACCGATTAAATGGGAAAGGGGAGGAAAAAACAAATACATCAAAGACAAATGTAATTGCTTTTGAATAAAAACAGATTGCTTTCTACCTACCTGCCTTAAAGGCAAACACTCCAGTCTGGGATACAGAACACCACAATCACTGCTGGAAGCAGAGGCACAACCATTTTGTAGGCAAAGGTATCCTATTCTGATTTAATAGCTCAAAGGCTTATCTGGATTTCAAACAAGAAGAGGATGCAATTTGCCGCTTCCTTCACACAAATGAGCACAGCTAGTTAAAACATCTGGGAACACTTTGAATATTGATTTGTCCTAGAGTAAGATGTAAGGATTTTGACTCGCTACGGAAATATATTAATCTTCCAACCTTGATATGCTGCAAAGTGGCCTTCAAAGGAAAGGAGGAGAAGTCCTCCTGGAAGACAGCATCAGAATGAGCTGCCAGGGGACTGCTCGCTCACCTCGCAAGAGCAGGGTTTGCATCAACACCTGCACCTCACCCCAAAGCACACTGATAAGGACGCTGCACCCCTCCGTTCCTCAGAAGTACTGTCACACATAGTTCCCAGAACGTGTCACCATCACAGCCTGTGCCTCACAGCATGGCAAGACGATCGATCACAGCTGCGATTCACCTTGTTAGAAGCAGCGGCCGCTGCAGAGTTCTCAGTGACACCTCCGGCAATGGAGGAGCCATGACGGATGTTCTCTGACACCAAACAGAGCCATGTGGTGCCTAACCCCCAGCTCAGCCTCCATTTACCTTGGAAAAAGCCTCAGTCTGATTTCAGGCGACTTACAAAAGTACCGGTGACAGTACCATACCAGTTACGTTCAGCAACAAGGTAAAGCAACCCTGGTTACCACATCAGAAACCGCATAGTTCTGCTGCACTTAACTGCTCGACAGCATCAGGGAAAAGAGGCATTAATGATCCGTACAACTGCATTTTCCAAAGATAAAAGCATATTTGTATAAAAATCATCACTCGCACACTGTGTACAGCTTATACTTTTGCTAACTTTTCACTCATCATTTTTCAGAACATCTGCTTCTGATTTTTCCAAATTTTCCCCCATTCCCACAGAATTGCCAGAAGACCTGGCAATCTCAGAGGGACCCCATGAGCACAACTAGGTGAACTTTACAGATCCCTTCTAGCTCAAGCAATTGCGATTCTATGGTTCCCACCAACAGGGCAGCATCAAGTCCCACATGAGACAGCAGTTCCATGATACTGAGCTTGTAAACAACTAGATTAAACAGCAAGGAGTTGGGTATTTAACACTTCAGTCATAGGGTCAGGAAAAGGTTGGAATTGCCTTCCGTACTTGTATTTGGAATAATGGCACTGCATACCTGCAATGAGCATATGAGAAAGGCAATACAAAGCATTACTTCCCAAAGCTGATGCTTTTGTAAAATCCACATCTAAGAAGGGACTACCAGGATCTAACTCTAACCCGAGTTTGCACTTTCTCCTGCAGCAGGAGAAATAGATATCAGCTGAATTGTTCTCATCTCCATCAGTCTTCAACAAAAGAGCCAGTAAAAGAAAAGCTCTCCTCCATTCCCCATATTTCAAGAGGAGGCGAAGCCACCAAGGCAAGATTAATGTTTGAAAGCTTGTGATAACTTTAAGACTTTTTTTTAAACTGTACCTGGTTTAGAGCCTTCATCAACAGATCCATTATAGACTTGGTTTATAAACTCCGGTCTGTTGTCATTCATATCAATCACATAGATGTAAAGGTCAATAGGATTCTCCACCTTGTTTCCATTCATATCCACTGCATGAGCCCGGAGCTGGGAATAAGCAGAATGAAAGCATAATATCAGCAATTGGATTTGTTGCAGAATGAGAAACCACACTTTGCCTCATAGAGAAAGAATTGACTTTGCCTCATAAATACTTTCTCACAATTGAACTGAGTGGGAAAGTAATTCCAGGAGAAAGCAGCGATGTGGTTTCCATCTGAACTCTAGACATGCATGCTTTTTCAAAGCTTAACATAATATTGAAATAATATTTTAAAATATTGTCAGTGGAAACACTTAGACAGTGGTGCAGTGATGCCATGCCCTTCACTGCTAATAGACCGCTCTGTTCTAATTTTTAAGATGTGCTGAACCTAGTCTGACAATCTGAAGAGCAAATTTTGCTTATTTCCAAACATAGTGAGGAAATGAGATTGACTTGAGAGGCTTCTTATGGGAACCTGCAGCCTTTCATACCCACAATAACAGGGATTAATAAGTGGAGAGATTCCAGAAGGGCATTAGTATTGTTTATTCTTTCTTTAATCATAGTCTCTAGGAGCAGCAACATCAACCAACCCCATTGCTCTATGTACCAAAAGACGTAAGAACAGCCCCTTTCCTTCAAATGCTAGGAGCCCCCGTGGCACTTAAGGATGAAATATTTTCTCAGGCTTAACTAAAATATCAGTGGTGAAGCATTACAATAACCGGAGCCACAGTGTTAAGTCCTCAGCTAAAGTGGAACTGCAGCTTTATCTTATTAGCAATAACCATCAGTAATAATGCTGGAAAACAAGAGCATCTGTTTTCTGAACAAAAGGGACAGCTACAGCATGTCAAAATGAGTAATTAATAAAACAAAGCAATCAACATTAGACTGGAACAATCAGTAACCAGGTGAAGAAAATGGATAGCTTGCTCATTCAAGGGAACAGATGGCTACTCTAAATGGTGCACACGCTGAATCTCGCCGTCAGCCTCCAGAAAAAGGAGACAAGCAGAGAAAGAGCTCTGCAGCCCATAGGTGGGCATTGGAGGTACCGCAGCACGGTGCTGCAGTCCTTGCCACCCCTCCTTGCTTGAATACTTGTGTACAGGGGACCCTAAAGCCCACCTCTGGTGAGAACACTGTGTGCTTCTTCCCTAACACCTTGTGATGGGCAAGCAATGGGGCCTGTGCTCCCCACTTCAGGCATTGGGTGCTGCAGCATGGGAGCTCCCATGCACAGAGGTCTCCACCTCCTCTGAAGCGTGACAAATACACACACTAATTGTATTAGCGCTGGCTGCAGCTCTCGCTCTCCCTGTGCTCGTTATTGGCACCACTTTCTCCTTCATGTGTGGCGTTCAGAAGTCCAGAGCTTAACAAAAGAAACTGCACGCTGCTATGATAGACTGGATTAACATTTAATCAAGCAAAGAGAACAAACTGCCATGTGAAATAGGCTGAACGAAAAACATTCTTTAAAGGAAGTTAAGAAGCACTTTTTCTTTAGTGACTGAAGTCTGACTTTGCTTTCAATGCAGCATTTGTATTTCTCGATTTGTAAAGGTCTTAATATCTGCATTCCTTGCCTGAATATAAACTGCTTTGACTCCCACCTGTTGAGCTATCCTTCATCGTGTCAGATGTAGCAATTCAATAACTTTACAAGTCAAAGGTCAGATTGCCTTTGAAAAAAAGTAATTCGGAGCTAAAATTAAAGTTATTATCTTCAAACTGAGGCAGCACTGGGCCCCTTCTTGCTGTATTTCCAGGAGCGGAAATGGCTCCATTCAGAGATAAAGCAGAGAGCAAGACTGATATCTTCCCCCTCAGATCTGACTTCCCCCTGCAAATTTTTAATTACATTTGAGAGCTTTTGTTTGAAATCTCCAGGAGTTAGGAATTTTTCAGCAATGCGTGTCTCTCTGCTTGTTGCACTCACTGAGCACACATATCTATGACTGGAGTGCTGCTACCTGCGCTCAGTGGAAAGAAGACTCAGTGAGACAGGGGATCCTCACCTGCCTGCAGTGAGCCAGCACAGCGCCAGGATGGGGCTGAGCTATGGGAGGAGAGCAGTGCCTGGGTACATGGGCATTATCCTGTATATTGCCACGAGTTTTCTCTCTGCACAGCCTTTTAACAGTTCTTTGTGGTCACATATCTGTATCCTTTCACAAAACACTGCTCTTCTTCTGTGGTCTGTGTCTACTGCAGCAGAGGGACGAGAGATGCTTGAGACAGAGCGTTGTATCTAAGCTCAGCTCAATGGGAGCTCTTCCTCATTAGAGATTGTTCCTCATTAGAGACCACTCCCAGAAGAAGAAGTTAAAGGAAATGGACTCAACGGGGCAGTCTGTCCACTGGAAAACTCACTGTACCTCCAAGGGAGATCAGATACTGCCTTCCTTAAGTCCTCCTCTCCCCATCCCTCTAACCCTACTCCTTGTGCTCATCCCACATCCTCAAGCCACAGAACCACGCTTTCTGGTTCTGGAGTCATTCTTCAGATGAGAAAACAGGGATCATTTGTTCAAGGCACAGTGTGAGTGTACCGCAGCTCTCAGCAGATCAGGTGTGCCCAGTGGGTGCTTTGGGAGAAGAAGGATGGATGGGATGGAAAGCAGATGCACATGAATGCTCCTTCATTGTGAATGGCAGTGGGCGAAGCACAAAAGATGATGACTGCCCTCAGTCAGGCACAGACATCACCTAGAGCTGGAAAAACCAGTACTGGAAAGGGCAGGGACTTCCACCATGCACCAACCAAAGAGTGGGCTCCATATTCCTTAACAAATACTGTTTGAAATTCTGACAATTGTTGCTATCATATTCTGCAGCAGCCACCACAGGTCTCTGCGGTTTTTCCACTGACAGTCTGCCGTGTAAACATGGCTGTTGGCATACAAATGATTCAGTATCATGATTATTGATTACACTGGAGGCTGGTGGTATCTGAAGGTAGTTAGTCAAAGTCAACACAGTGAATTGTGTTAAATATGAGTATTACTTATGCACTAATACTACTAATACAAATATACATTATCAATCAGTGACAGAGACTCTAAGCAATGAGCATACAATGTCATGACTAATTTGTATGCTCTTAATTGTGATTAAAAGTGCAAATTAGGGTGTTGTGACACAAATGGCTGGCATTACTCACTAGAACTGAGTTAAAAATATTGGAATTAGCTCCTGCATCCCTGAATTTTGACTCATCTCTTTTGTCTCCTTGCACTGCAAATAACTCCTTCTCAGACTGCAACTAACCTGTCCTGCTCCAGCCATCCCAGACATGATGTCATGGGTCTCATTCTGAAGGCACAAACTGGTGTCTGGGACTGGCTGAGGACTTGCTTCTGAGTTCCTCCACAATGCACATTACTTGCATACCAGAAGCAGTGATGACTTACTGACATGACAATGTTGTTGATGGCTTTTACACACAAAATGCAAAATGCGTTGGAAAACAAAATGCTGATTTACTATCCCTAGGACTGGCCAACTGCAGCTTGATGTGAAACTGCTGTCTGGATCAGGAAAGCCATTTGGAGTCACTAGTTCTGTCACCAGTGAAAAAAGGGCTTTGGGAATGCAGTTACGTAAGGTGGCTGCATGCAGAATCTCAGTGGGCAGCAATAACCATGAAGGGCTGCCTGCAGGAGATGCAGAGACAACCAGAACCCAGCACAGATGGTAGCAGAAGGGGTTGGGCTGGGGCTCACACCGGGAGCATGCCGTGAAGCTGTGCTCCCTCACATGCAGCTCCAGCACACCTTCCTGACCATGTTTACAGCTGGCATTGCATCTGGGATGTCTGCAAGGTCCCTAGAGAGCTTGTGCATTGCTTTGTAGTGCAGAGGAGAAAACAGCTGAGGCCCACATAGGGCTGAACTCGTGGCCACTGGCACTGCAGCCCTGCTGTGGAGTCACCTGGCAGACACGGCGAGCCCCAGAGGTACAGCCATCCCTGCATGCATCACACGGAGCATGTCCTGAGAAGCTCATGAAAAACTACAGGGAAGTTCTGCTATAGAACTAATGAGAAAGCATCCATTTCACCTTAGGGAAAAGGTAGGTTCCATCAGATGAATGTCTTGCTAAGCATAGGGAGAATTAAAATAGTATTTAAAAAATGGTCATCCCAAAGCAAAACAGATAATAAGAAAAAAAGTGTTACGAATATAGGAGTTAATGAAAAAGAACTCTTCAGCTGTAGGCTCACAAACACTAGCAATTTTTTTTTTTTTCTTTTTTTTATAATTAGATTTTAGGTCACCTGGAAATGAATGCAGCAAGAACAACACTCAGCAGTAACAGAGGCACCAAGCAGACGTTCAGCTTGGGAGTGCAGAATGCTGGGCTCCCCTGGCTCTGGGCACTGCAGTCCCACTGCTGGCCTTGTGCAGCCTGGGGTCAGGCTCAGAGCATCCAACAGAGCTCAGGAAAACCCCATAGCAGGTGTCAAACCAACACAAAGATGGTCAGCCCTGAATCCCTGCTTTCTGGCACTCAGTATGAGTTCCAGGTCTGCTTTTGCTTTTCACTGAGTGGCTGGGCTGTCTGAAATGGTGAACATTCACTGTCTTCACCAAAACTGGAACAGCCAAAGCTCAGAGCTGGATATTCATTCTGGAGGCTGGCCCTATATTTCCAGCTTCCATGATGGTCCATTCCTACTCTATGAACTCTGTACCAGTGTTCTGATCACTGCTTTGAAGATGATGTATTTATAAACGCTTTGTAAGGGATTATTAAATGAACAATTGATGATTCGATAAATCATCAATCAATTTCTACTGAGGCTAAGGGATCTAAACATTGTTTACAGCCGTGACCGAAATGATCTCTATCATCTTCCATTGTTCTGCTAAAAAGATTTTCTATCACTCACTATTCTTGTCTGTAAGCTTTCATAACATATTTATCAGCAATCCACTCTCCATAACCTGTATGTTCCTGTAACCTTCAGAGAGTGAATCTTTTACTCGTGCTTGGAGCTGCCAGATCAAGGTTTCTGTAAAGAACAGGAGGGCTGGAATTCCAGTGGTGTGCACCATTCACAGAGATGACAAGTCAGTCTGCTGAGTTCCTTGAAACTCTCAGGTTAATTTTGTTATTAGGGCACTGCACAAGTTTTTACTGCAAGGAAATCTTTTTCAGCACATATTTTGACTTAGAGTGTCCATTACTAGACATCATACAGACTCCATCTAAAGCATTTATGTGTGCATAGTTTTACCAACTACATCATTCTATAATAATCCGGCACCGCTGAAACAGTATCAACAATGATGAGATGACACACACAGTAGCATCTCAAATATTCCTTTTCCAAAATGATTTCCCTTCATATTTTCACAGGCACAACAAACAAAATAATTGTTCATGTTCACAGAGGATAAAATAACTCCCCTTCAGACTCCCCTTCACCCAGGAGAAATCTTTTTCCACCCAGCTGAAGAGGCAATCTATTTCTTTGTCCTCTCACCCCAGTCCCAAAGGTGTGTCAACATGGTTAACTGGACACCTGATAAAGCTGACACAATGTGTGTCTCTGACGGAGCACTTGGGGATGGTGTCAGTGCAAGTGACCCATATTTCATCACTGACATCACAGCATCCCTGGGAAGGGCTGTTATGATGCCCACAGATGTGGCTACTGCTGATATAAAGCAATCCATGAAACGACCTATTACAGCCTCTCTGGGAGACAACTAAAGCATAGATGCAGAAAGCATTTGAAATTTTGCAGAGCCATCATGTGAGGTGCAACACTTTTTTAAAGCAATTTGCGGGGCCGTGTCCTCTGTGCAATTACACCATGTAATATACAGGCTGTGATTTATATCACAACATAACGACCAATTACACTCAAAGCATATTGCAGGTAGAGCATTTTAAGAACTAGGGTAGTGAAAGGCAGCACTTTTGAGAGTAATTAATCTTAATTAATTCCCTCGTATTTAATATTAGCCTATCTGCATATTTAAAAACCTATCTGACACACCCCCATCATACTGCCTGAACATCTCCTAGTAATTTAAAATGAAAAATGACGATGCCAATTATTGCATGTTTAGCTGCAGTAATGATTCCTAAATTAGCAGTTTCCCAAGACATGCTAATGTTGCGGATGGTTTCGCACGGTTTTGAGGGGTTCAGTCTGCAGATAAATCTGCATGGATTTAATAAGCAGTGTGCAGTTGCACCACTATGAAGAAATGGGTGGCTCTGTGCTGGAAAAGAACATTGGTTTAATGCTGCTTTGCACTGGCGTGGCTGATAGAGCCTGCAAACCTAGATAAACCCCCAACTGTCTTTTTTCCCCTTGGCGTATCGTGCTCACATGGTAGGAAGCTCTTTCCTCTCTGTCCATTGGGCGGGTCACATACATCCTCCCCGACACAGGGTCAATGCTGAAGACTTCCATTGGCGGCTGGTCGGCTCCCACTCCGGTGATGCTGTACCTGATATGGATCTCTTTGTCCTTATCGGAACGAATCTGGATGGAATAACAAAGGCAACCGTCAATAAGCTTTGGACAAAAGCCATATGGATGTTTAAACAACTTTAAAGATCTGAGCCTGGAATCTGCATAAATGTAAAACCGCTGTCAATTTTGACAAGGAACTCGAGCTGTATGCCGAAGATTTGGGAAAAAGCCAGGAAAAGTTTCTTCCACATATTTTGTTATTTTTTCTCCTCTTTTATTCATGATGATCCTCTAGGAATCATTGAAATTCTGACTTTTTGCCTTAGAAGTGGGAGAATATATATGCACAAAAAATGCCGTTTACTTGCTATTGAAACCATAAGCTCCTGAAAGTGCCCAGATTGTTCAGTTACAGCCAACACCTCACAGCTATTCACCACTTTCAGAAATACTCCCTGCTGTCCCTTCCATCCTGTTCTCAGTCCATGTAACTGTGCACACAAATGTTCCCACGACATTCATAGAGCCAAACTCCTTGTTCCTGCCTTGTCCAGCCCTGCAGGATGGAGGAGGGAGGCTGGGAATGCCTGGTAGGACGTTATCATTTGCCCATTTGCCCATTTGTTGAGGAAAGGTGCGTCTGGCACATTGCTTTTGAAACTCCTTCCCTCCCATACCTTGAGAAACACATAACAAATCAAATACAGCATGACAAATTGCACATACCTTGGATATAGAGACAAGAAAATAAAAAAGCGAGGTTAATATGTTGTCCTAGCAACCCTGACTATCTCTTTAAGCTGAAATTTAATTTTCTGATCAATTGCTGAAAGAAGTTCTTGCAACACCATGACTATTCCTGAAACAAAGTGCAAGGTACAAATAAATTACCACCCCCCGCACCATCACAAACCATTCTGGCAGCATAAGGCAGTGCATCTTTTTCCCTCAAATAGGCCTATGAATACAACAAAGTAGTGAGAAAGTAATGGAAATCTTGTGAGTGAGTGCATGTCAGCATCTCCGCTCTGGCAGCTGCCTTGAGGGGGCTCAGCAGGGGACAGGAGGCCCCGGAGTGGGAAGCAGAGGTGCCTTCCCCAGCAGCAAGGGGTTGGGATGTGCCATGGGTTGCTCTCGCACTCCTTCCACACATCACCCATCGCTATTTCCTCCTCTCCTGACACAGCGTGCTGGACGTTGGTGCAGAAGACACCAGATCGCCAACAAGCATCTCCAAGCATCTCCTTTGATGCCTTTGTCCCTATCGTTACCAAGTTTGTACACTCTTTTCTTCGCACTGCCTCCACTGAGCAGTCTGCTGCTGCCAACAGCTAATGATGTCAGTTATTGCTCGGCACCGTGAGGATTGATTCGTGCTGCACCCACACTGCTGGAGCTGAAGGTCAGGGAATACAGACAGTTTCATCTGTCTTTCTCTACAGGATTCACTGCTTCTTTAGGCTATTAGCGCCAAGAAAAACTGATAGGGCTTGCACTGGTGTCATCACTTACAACAGGTACTGGGGACACAGAGAAAGTGCCCTCGTGCCTCACGCCACCGTTTATGCAGGTCTGTGTGTGCCCAGTGGGTATTTGTAATAGGGACCCAAGCAGTCAGGCAGGAATCCAATTTTCATTAGCAAATCCATGGGTGAAGAAGAGTATATTAAACCTAAGCTTTGCTTGCACAACTGTGGTTTTAATGACGGCAAATGGCCCCTCAGCTCAGTAACTGAAGTCTGCAGTGCCCATTTTTAGAAGCTCAGCTCTCACCCCGTCAGGTAGGCAGGGCTGGAAATGGGATTTATGTGAATGTCTGTGCAAATGAATAACTCAAGTCAGGAGGTCAGGCTCAAGGTAAGTGAAAACGTAGGAAGCCACGTTTGTGGCTTTGAGTCAGTGTGGGGTTTCCATCTCTGAAATTAAGAAGAAAGAACAGAAAAAGGTAACTCAGGCCACATAGCTGTGTGCTCGTCACCATCAGTGTACCTGCATCAGGGTGTCTGCACGTTTGCTGCCTTTTTGCTCACTGAAACACAGAAGCCAGGAGGGGCTCCTTAGGCACAGACCCAACCCCAATTCAGCTCAGCTACAGCCATGACTAGAGCACAAGCACCAAACACCAAACCAGCCTCCCTTCAAGAACTGAAATGGAAGCAATTTTAACCTGAATCACAGAAGAGGGGCGTCTGCCAGTTCTTCATGGACGTTTTTATGCTCTATTTCCTGTTGCATACAGTACCCCGATCCCACTGTGATAGAAGCATTAGAAATGCATAGAGAGAGACAGAAACATGGAAAAAGAGGCTGGATTTAAATATTTAGTGCTAAAGGCACTATATTTTATTTTCAGGAAACACAGATAAACAGAAGCTCTCTAAGAAAGCTATGTAGAGTTTAATAAAGTGCATGCTATAGGATGTCCTTGCAGCACTTTATTAGCATTAATAGGGTCTAAGCTGCCTGTATGTAAATCACTGCAGATCTGTGAGATGAAATATATCATAAGACCCACACAACTTACTCAATTATGCTATGTCAAAATCCATGAGATGATTATACTGTATTGAGCAAAACAAAGACAGGGAAATACATTGCAAATATTCAGCAATGACTCATTATTCGTTGCTAATTGCCAACATACTACAATGGTTTGCCTTTTACCTGCGCTTAGCTCCACTTCCATTAAGAGTACAAGGATGTGAAGTGTTCAGAGAATATGTACAAGCAGCACTTGCCATGGAAAGTTGCAAAGACCACTGACAATGAAGCATAGCACATATTACTACCAGGGAGATATTCATCGCAGAAAGGCACGCTCTTATATTGGAACATGTAATTTTAGTGCTTTTAATGAGATTAAAAAAAAAAAAAAAAGGAATTTTTTAACAGTAATCCTGTAACATTTTGACCAAAAGTTTCATTTGCATAATTCCCAGGGTGCAATTTAGTAAATCTTGTTGAGAAGTTAAGAACATTATCTGAATACAATGTAAGGTTTACTTCTTTTGTTGGAACCGTTACTGAAGCAGTTTACCATAATAATAATGATAATAATGATAATAATAATAATAATAATAATAATAATAATAAATATCTATTCCCAAGGAATTCACTAGGTCAGGAGAAAAAAAATTACTGGCTGGGGGAATTTACAAGCTCAGGAGAGAGTTGCTTTTTCATTCATTTATGCTTGGGAAGTGAGAAGATGGTAACATATCCATATTATAACACTCCGACTGCAGAACACACACATGAATTTTATTCATTTATGTTTCATTTTATAATGCAGTCAGTAGCTATGCGGGTTTCTGGGTTATAAAGCAGATGGCAGAAGGATGGTTTTCCTTCGCTGTAGTTACATGTTTTTTGCTCAGGGAACCCTCAGTGCTTCGAAGTCCAGCACCAGGCATGGCACAGTGCTGCATCTCCTGATGGGAGCAGGATGAATGAAGATGCTTGGTGAATGTCATCAAGAAATTTGCTTGTAAAGCTGCTTTTACTCTCTAAAAGAGCCCTTTGGGATGGAGCTCAGATTAGATTGCTACACTGGTGAGGGAAAATACCCCAAACAGAAAGGCAGTTTATGGTGGATGATGCAATCTCCTGATCTTACTGCATCTCAGGAGCACAGGTGAGACTTTCCATGCAAGAACCTTGGGATGAAGAGAGCACACCTACGCTGATGGATACAGACAGACCACTTGTACCCACAGCCTCAAAGCTGGATGGCCACGCATGGGCTATAGCGTCTGAGCTCCCAGACTGATTTCCCAGCCAAAATTGAGCCCAGGGGCAGTGGTCAAAGATTGCAACTCGGAAACAGAATGCCAGGACTCTGACAGAGCTCTCACTTCTACAGAGTGAAGGGGGCAGTGGTCAAAGCTTGCAAATGAGAAACAGAATGCCAGGACTCTGACAGAGCTCTCACTTCTACAGAGTAATCCCAGAAACAGGAGAAATCAGCATAATTTCACAGATGGGTATTTTCCACTAGAGGTTTAGATATAATAACTAATGTGTGTGAAAATGAACATTGTAGATCTTGAGATAAGACAGAGCTAAGCCTTTCAGAACTGGCTTTCTGCTTTGTAGCAATGTCACATTTAGATGGGCTTGAAAAGCTGCCAGCTTGTGACACAGGATTGCATCCCTCCTTTGCAGATAGAATCTTAAGGTTTGTGCATCTCTGCCAGGATTTAACGTGGAGCTCAACTGTTTTCACAAGTTTTACTGGCAAGCACAATTTCCACTGAGGAGCTGCTCAGAGGTACCAGATTTTATCCCTCTGTTTGGCTCCTGCTGATCTGTAGCCGCCCTGTGCTCCAGCACTTGCCACCCCTCACTGCAGGGTGCAGAATGCACAAACCTTCTGAGTGACAGGGAGAACTGCAAAGAATGAGGGGCACTGAGAGCTGCACGGTCAGCATGTTGGAGGGCTCCAGGGAGTCTGTAAATTGCTCGGGTTTTGGAGCATGACACTGACAAGAAAAGTGAGAGAGAAAAGTGGCACAGCAGAGGTTGCTTAGAGTAAGAATGGGGATATGAGGTTGGGTATTGGGAAAAATTTCTTTTCAGGGAGGTGGTGAGGTCACCATGCCTGGAAATGTTCAGGAATCATGGAGATTGGCACGAGAGATGTGGGCAGTGGGCATGATGGGCTGGATGGGGCTTGGGGATCTTAGAGGTGTTTTCCAATGTCCATGATTCTTTGATTCCATGATTCTATGCCTGGAGGGCTAGGAAAGTGGACATGTAGGGAAATGCTGAACAAGGGAGGATTCTGAGCCTACAGAGAGGGCAGCGCCAACAGCACTCCTGGATGTAACAAGCTACATTTAAAGGATAGGAACAATCTTGTATTTATTCCTCTCTTCTGGACACCCACAACCTTTCTACAGTTCTCAAGCCACTGCCAGTGGCAGGTTGGGACCAAATTTAAGTAAAACAGCAAAAGCAAGAGCTTGCATGCAACTGCAGTGAAGAGGATGATGTATTGTAAGTACACAAAGCAACCTTAGATGGGCATCATTTTTCACAGCCTCCGGCAACAAGCAAACTAACCTACTTATATGCTCCCCACACCTAGAAACACACAACTGTCTTGGAGTTTTAAGACCTATGAGTTAACTGGGCAGCACATGATCACGTGTGGATTAGTAAAATCAAACCTGATGTTGGCATTTTTATTGTATCATAGCAAGAACCAAGCTACAGTCTAAATACACTGCTCAAGTAAATCTGAAGATATATCACCCAGCCATTTCCACGTAAGAGCAGGGACCCAGGACATTGCTGCTTGCTTGCTTCTCCTCTCAGTTTATGGGAATTAACACTCGGCCTCCTGAATATTTACTTACTAAACAGTCAAGCCCCACACAGAAGTACGTTGGTGACCCAATGCCTTCTGGTGTATATACAGGCATTCAAATTACACAGTGCACTCACTAGGTCCCTTCTTAAATCACCAGTGGGTTTCACTGAGCTGTGCACGGTCTGGGATCTGCCTGTCACCCAGTGATGGTATATGTCTGCAGCTGGGAATGTGTCTAGAGAACTACAGCAGATTATACAATCTGTGGCATTTCCACCTCCAGAGCAGGCAAAAAAGTAAATTTCCTTTAAAGTTCTTCAAGTGGCTCTATAGAGATATTGTGTTAAGGATATCCTTTAAAAAGACTTCATTTCCCAAATCTCCCATAAAATACTATGCAACATTTGCATTGACATGATCCGGGGAGACTTGGGCCTGATTTTTTTGTTTTATAAAATCCATTATAATTATTAATGACCACATAAAATAATGTAAATGATAAGCAAAGAGTGCCTTTTATTATTAAGCTCTTAGCTATTTTCCCCATTAAGAAAACCAAATTAAAATAATTGAAAACTATAATCTGTCATGCATTCAAAATGCTCCATAGAAATTCAGACAGGCAAACATATTCAACGTCTTTAAATGAGCACACTTAAGAGTCAGTCTAAGCATTCCAGGATTGGCTCATTAATTTTAGTGGAAATATTTTAATTCAGCTACTCTTACTGCTTATTGAAATCTCTGCTAAGGACTGACTTATTTATTTTTAACCGAATCTGCAATATGTTTAAGAGTCATTTGTATAAAAGTTCTTAACTCTTATTTCACAGTTGTTTCAAAAGTCAGATAGATCTTAGATACACCCAAATAGACACATCTCTACCCCTGCTTTTTCCAAAGAAATTACTGCATATTGCTTACTGAACCACATTTGGTTTCAATGAATACATGCAAGAGTAAAATGGACAGGGAAAAATCAAGATAGATTTGGAGACCCAACCAGATCGAAGTAATAATTAACTCCTGTCTCCTTTTACCAGACCTGCCAATGATCCCAAGTCTCCTGCTAGAAAGATAAAAAAGACAACTAAAGTTTCTCTGAAATGTCTTCAGAGAAAACCATCTATTCTGCACCTTGCAAAGAGGATGGCATGGTAAGAGCAGTTACATGTTGGGCTAAAAAGAATACTTCCATTTACTGCAGCACTGGGCTCAATAGCAGCCTGCAAGTCTGTATCCACTGCCAGACAGAACTACTCTCAATTGAGCTACATTTCCCCTGCTGGCTCTATTTGCAAACAAGGTTAGGTAGGAAGAGAAATCTATTGGCAAAGAAAGAAAGGATGGAAATGCCGGACACATTTACAACTGTGGGTTTCTCCCTTCCCTCAGCTGGAGCTGGTTCCATCTCACATGCAGCTTTCTAAAAACACTGTATCTGATCTAACATAGCCAAAGGAACAGCACAGCAAAACAACTGCAGAAGAAAATGCGTCCTCTTATCCTGAACACAGCATACATCAAATTTCCTGGAATAAGTAGTTTTCTGTCTCCTTATGTCACAGGGACAGAACCAAGGACTACGTTTAGACTCAGTGCCCACATTTTCCATGGTTGAAACACACTGGGATAAATGCTGTTCTACAGGAGCTCTGATCAGCAGTTAGCTACCATCATTATTGTTATCCAGGAGATTAAGTTTCTTCCTCTGCTTTTATAGAATATGAATCCAAAGCCAAACTACAAAATCCAAGCTACAAACTACTTGTTTTGTTTTAATGGCTGGATGTCTTTCATGTCAGCCTCTATTTTCCTCCAGTGAAAACTTGCACAAAATGACTGATAATGTATTTATTTTGATGATAAAACAGACTAAGACTAGTATGTCAAATATATTAAAGCTTCCATAGAACTGAGAATTATAGAATGGCTTAGGTTGGAAGGGACCTTGAATATAATCCAGTTCCAACTCCCTGCCATGGGCAGAGTTGCCACCCGTCAGAACAAGCTGCCTGGCCTGGTATTCAGTGCCTCCAGGGATAAGGCACCCACAGCTCCTCTGGGCTTGTCCAGCCTTTCCCTTCAATTGTTGATGTATCTGATGACGCAGCCTGCATTAGAGAAAGAAATGAAGCTACAGAATGAGGGCTGCACTCCCCCCACATGACCTCATGAGTGCTTGGCGATGTCAGGGCACCAATTGCTCAGCTGCAGAGAGCTTCCAGCAGGTTCAGTGGCTGGCAGGAGGCTGCCTCTATCCAAGGGCTGCTGGCCAGGGCAGCAGCTCCCTTCAGACTGACTATGTCCATGTGGATGTGTTCCTCCAGGGCTCTCCCTATGCCCATCATAGCCATGATAATCTTTGCTCACTCTCTCGCTCTCTCTCTCTTTCCCCTTTCAAGGTTTTTGAATTGTTTTTCTTCTGGATTTGGAGGAAGACCAAGCAGATGGAGAACAGGAGAATATAAATTTGGCTCAATAAGGAGGCTGGAATGCAGGAAAGCAGAATTTCTGCCCATGTTGCTAACCAGTAACTATGTGTGACCCCAAACAGGAGCATGGGATTAAAATGAACTTGTCTGACTCCCAGTCCAATTGAAAAATACCATTACTCTGCTTGGGATAAAATCAGAATAGCAATCCTTTTGCCTAGGAGGCCGTACTTCGCATGTGATCAGATGAGACACCACAAACAGAGAATATCTGATATGCAGCACTGCAATGGGGCTGTGGATCTGCAGCATCAAAGCTTTGCTTTCACATGCTGCAAGTGCAAAGAATTCATTCTAGTGTGAGTTGCCTGGATGCTGTGGGACTGAGATCTGCAGGATTTCTGTAACCCTGCAGATGGGCCAAGGCTTCTGAGCAGTGACTTGGGACTGGCAGCAGCTATAACAAGGCCAGCACTGCCAGCTCTCCATCTTTACCAGTGAAAACTCAGTAAATTGCAATTTGTTGCATGGTCTTCATGATTAAATAATTAAGCAATTTTCATTACTTGCTATTATGAAGGTCAAGAAGCTAATGTCCGTATCAGGAGCTAGCCAATGCTAATGGATCATCCATATCTAATGATAACTGACAGGGCAGGGTAATTTCCAAAGCAACAAGTGCTTTCCTTCGGGCTCTTTGCAGCCAGCTCTGTTTTTAAGCACTTCTCTACAGCAATGCTTCAGTGCAGCGAGGTGAGCGAGAGGGAAGAGGAGATTGCTACAGATTAGCAGAATGCCGCCACATGACCGAGGGCTTATCACTGCCAGAATAGTGATAGCAGAAGCAACAAAACCTGTTTTTACTAGTCCTTCTCTTATCTCACCTACAAGAGAGCAGATTCTTCAGTGTTGTGACTGAAGGCGTCCCAGCGGAGCTGTACGCACCACTATCTGGCAATTTCTGGCCCCAAAGAACTGAAGCCAGTTCATACTGTACGAGATGCAAGTGGCTGATAGCAAATATCTGGGATTGGAAGCAGATGTTACAAGCCCTCCTCTGCTGTCGAGGATGCTCCATGACAAAGGTCAAAGCAAATACCTCTGGGAATTCTGCTTATCCCTATAATGGAAGATTCATGTCACAAAAGAGAAGATTGTCCTATGGAACTGATTCATGAAGAGCACAGTTACCCTAACATGCACGGTACCATCCTGTGGCTGACGCTGCTGTTGCCTGCCATGTCTGTCCCTAAATGGTCAAGGGAAACAAATCACAGCAGCAGGACTTTGTTCCAATTTCTTTTTAAATGATGTCTACCCCTATGCCTTATACAGCATCGCCACAAAGGCAACCTGGCAGAGAGAATCCAGCACCCTTCAGGGTAAAGCTGGGCAGTAGGCAGAGTGCTCAGCTCAGAAGACAAACAAGAGTAGCAAATACTGACCTTCCCAGGAGTAACCTGATCACTGAACTAATGATTGAAGCCCTCAGCTAGTATAAATCAGTGCAGACTCACTGGCTTCAAGCAGAAGCATGCTAATTTATTTCAGCTGTGAACCTGGTCCATGACATTTAAAAATTAAGCTGCGCAGCAGAAGAACAAGGGAAAAATGGTCTTTGCACAATCTCACACAGCAATTTAACACAAGCAGCGTTCCTCTTGGTAGGGCACAGGAAAAAAGCATTGATTGGGGAACAAACACACTTGTGTCCTCATGAAAAGAGTTTTTCCCAGACTCAAGGGATATAATTGGTCTTAGTATGACCTTTGCTTCTGTAATGAGTACTGGCTTTCCCCCTCTGATTAGTTTTCCTGCCCTTATATAAGCATGCACTGAATTTACATTCTGCACAGCACCTACAGATATCACTGATCACGGAGAAGCAGTGCTGTGGCATGATTGTGAATGCTGCTCTCAGCATAAAATTAAGCTTTTAGACCTGTCTGCAAATAGCTAACAATAGGAAGCCACAATAAAACCCTCTAGTGTGTATATTTTGGTGAACAAAATCTGCTGAGGCTCATTTTGTGACACTACTTTGGGACGCTTGCAGAGCAGGATTTAAAGCTCTGCAGTTTTCAGAGTCTTTCTAATAAGTTTAATTATAGGAACAGCAAACCCATTGGTCTGTTCTGCGGGGCAGATTACTCCACACAGTGTATACAGAAGGTATTTCAATGGTCAGTAAATGGACCCATCAAAGCTGAGGAGGCTGAAAATGAATTTCTTCCCATGTACTACTGCAGGTTTAATCTGTCATTTATTCTGCAATGAATGAAGCCAGTGTGAGGTGATCCTGGTCCTAAAACTCTTATTCTCATATGTTAGTGATGCTTGGATGAAATGCCAGGTCTTCCAGACTCTTTTCCTCGTTGCCAACTTCTGTCCAAAGGTGGATGTACATTGCATCCCAGCACGGGCGTCCTTAGGCTCAAACAGCCATTTCCACAAATCTGCTTCATTTGATAGGGATGGGAGCTTGCCATCAAGAAAATTTCAGGCCGAGCTGAACTCTGCACACTCGGAATGTTTTCACAGTGCTGAATTTTTGGCAAACATTCCTCTTTCATTAAATGCACTTCCGTGAGGGTGAGAGCTGAGCCCCCTGCTTACTTTGACTTGAATTCATGTTAGCCTTCTCCATGTAATTTATTGACGTGCTCCCTGTCCACGTGCTTTTAATGCACAGGGCAGACAGAGCTGCTCGAGGACACGGCGCCGCGCGGGGCTTTTATGAGAAGCCCTGCCGCCAGCTCTGAATGGCACGGAGCCTTCCTCCATCTTCTTGCCTTCTACGGCACACTCTGCGTTTCTGAAATTAACCCCCAAAGCCAGCAACAGTGCTCACCAGTGCTTGGCAGTCTTTTTAACTGCAGACATTCCAGCAGACGTACTGAATTTGTGTAATTTTTTTTCTTTTTTTTTTGCAGTGTTATTAATTGATAATTTAATTTCTGATCTGGCGAATTACATGCAATTCCTTCGCCATCAGTTAAATGACAAGTTTAGAGCAGAAAAGTTTAGGTAAGCAGATTGTCAGTGCTTATGGCTGTAAGACATAATTATGTACAGCCAACTGTGTAACGCGCTTGAAAAAATTATAAGCCTAGGCACAGAAATTAAAATTATTTCAAGATGAAGTTGTACAAATACAGCTGCAAAAAGCTGCAAAATCCTATTAATGTATTCCAACTGTAGTGGGTAATGCAGTGGGGTTCCAATCCCCAGCGCCATGCCAAAGGAAGTTTAACTACAACACAACAAATCAAAGGACGGATGCTTACCTCCAAACATGGCTCCAGAAAACTATTTCAGCTATTATTTATGTACTCATAAACTTCTGGGCATCAGCTGGTAACTTGGCACGATGACTCCCCAGCATGACAGGGCAAACATTAAACGCTAAATTACCATATGTCAGCTTAGGGTAGTTAATAATTCTACCACATCTTGGACAACTTGAAGGCTTTTCTGAAACTGCTGTCAAATTGAATCTTTCCTTTGATCAATAAAGCAGCACAATGAAATATGCTATTTGTGGTGTCTGAAAGAATAGATTAGCAAACTGCAGTAAATGCAGCTGGCAGGGACTAACTCAATTTCTTAACCAGAGACCCCAAGCGTGAGCATGAGTGCTCCCAGTGGTTCCATCAACGTGCCCCACACGAAGAAGCAGCACATGGCTGCACGTCATCTCGGTATTTCTCTGCTTTGTGCACTGCTGGTGGGGCAGCAGCTCCCCCTGAATGGCTCCACAGCTGCATGTTACCCACGGATCTCACAGGCTGCCATTAATTATGGGAACAATGTTTGTTCCACGCTGTTGGCTCTATCAATCTCAGCCTGAAGAGTAAAACAGAATGATTGCAAGCACAGAGAACTGGTCCGACCTTCCGTTTGTTTTCCAAGCTGTATAATAGAGATATCTCTGGCAATACAGAAGAGGCCCAGCAGTAATCTCTGGCAACAGCCAGATAAGGTAGAAATTCACTTGGAGGGGTACCACAAACCCCAGATCACATTTCTGTTGCTGCCTTTAGTCGAGTGTAGATACAACTAATACAGTGCTACAGTAAAACTGGTTGGAAGAAAATGTTTGTGCATTGGGCAGCACCAATAGCACACCTCAAGAAATGCAGCAGTGACAAGCTGGGGCCCAACATTCAGCACAGTTGTCCTCCTGTCAAAGCATCTTTAACAAAAGTCAAATTATTTTGAGGGCTCGCTATGTTTCTCACTATGAACCTTCAGAAAATCTGTCCCTGGCTTCCCATAGGGCGGCCACAGGTCTCTTGTAGCCTCTGAGTCTGATAAATGAGCTCTGAAAGGGGTTTTTACTTGACACAAGCTGAAAGCAAAGGCAGTGTGTTGTAAACAATTTCCCTGCACAGCACCCAGCCTGGTCCTCCCTCATGAAACTGTTCCAGTTTCTTATTTAAAAAAATAAATAAATGAATAAAAATAAGAGCTCCTACAGCATTTCTGCATTTCCTTGTGCTCTTTGGTCAGTTTGCTACATTCACTATTGTGGCTGATGTTCAGTTCAATTTTAAGCCATAATTATGTCCTGCAGACCTTATAGAGCTATCCCATACAGGACATGACTCTTCTTTAAGCCCTGTGGGGAGCTGCTAAGAGTACGAGTGAACCTGAAACCTGATGGTCCCCAGCAGACATTGACTAAGCATATGGTCACAACTCCTTGACACTATTACCCTTCCATGCAAAAAATAGATTTTGAAATCAACAGCAGAAAGTAAAGGAGAACCATTTATTGTAGAACACTTCTTGAGCATTTTGAGGTTGTAAATCCAAGTCATTCCATCTGGTTCTCCTTTGCAGCTGGATGCAGACACAGGAGTTGTTCTCAGGCTGCAGGACCCCGAGGAAGGGAGGTGAACATTGCTGGTGGCAGGAAATTGCCATCATAACACTTCCAATTTAAAGAAGTCACTAATAGGGCAGGGAATAGGTCCTGTGGGAAATGGGAGGGCTGGAAGCAATCCACCAGTGCAAAAACTGTGAACTGCTGACTTCCAGCATTTAATTGGGTTAGAATTACAGGTGGTCATCATCTATCAGTTCCATACATACTCAAAAGGTGGTAGCGAAGAGGAACTGATTATTACTACTTCATGGCATATATTTTTTCTTTCAGAGGAAACTGAAAGAAAACACTCTGTCGCATCCCAAAATCATGCAGCTGCTCTGTAAGCTGTGCCTTGCTCTTCAATCCAACGTAAATCAGCATAGCTTCAGCAGCTTTGCACCGACTGGCAGGCTGACCCAGTATTTTGGTGGTGATTAGAGTGAGATATCTCTTCATGTCTATTTCTTGGAGAGCTCAAAGTTGGCTCTTGTGCTTTTCAGAAGCTGGATGTATGCAGGGAAAGATGTTTTTTCAAACTCTAAATCTTCAGGGCTTTTTTTTTCGCTATTTTTTTTTCTCCTTCTTTTTAATAAGAAGCAGAAGGAAGATTTCCTGACCCTCTGAACTATCCTTGGGTTTGAATACGCGATATGGTAAACAGAAGAAGAAAGCTCTAATGTGAAACTTCTTAAACTGCCGAGAATGAAGGACAGCAAATGGGATGCAAGCCAAGGAACATGACAATTAGCACAGAGAAAGTTTTCAGGGTTTATTCCATCAGTCAGCACTTAAGGAGGCTTTGAAGGGGAAAAAGCATCCTTTTATACATTAATCCACCACTTCTGCACTTTCCCCCTCTTCCATGGATTTAGTGCTTAGCTGCTAAATATCTATATGCAGAACTTTATTAAGAGGAGTTGGTTTATTTTCTGAAAGATCCCCATCCATTAGTTTATAGAGAGAAAAAGGTAAAACCATTTTGACCACTGCAACATCCTGAGTTTTGGGGTGACAAAAGCTAGCATTCGTAGCAATGCGTCACTGTTCACCATCTTACTGAAGAGTCAGACTGTGCTACCATGACAAAGGAACTCAGCAAAAGGAAAGAGAGAATCGCCCACACTTCACCCCCTTCCCGTCCTGTCTTGGCAGACTTCATGTCTGAAGAGGCACCTTACTGTTCCAAGATAAAATATTTTCTTCTTTCTTGAAAAAGAAAAAGTTCTCTCAAGCAAGAAGTTGGGCAACAGCAGGGGACAATGTCATGCCAGTATTAATTAGCAAATTCCAAATGAATCATAGTTTGTGCTTAGCGGGGTATGCTTGAAAAGCATGTGAACTTTTCAAATGCTGTGTTGCGCATAATGCTTGTAGCTTTTATCTTTTATTTTTAATAAGACTAACAAATAAAGAGATGCTTTAGAGGGGCATCTTATTCATCCTCTCCATGGCCCCATTCCAAGGCATTTCTGTTCTTGCACATCTCTTTATGCAGAGGATGCTGCCCTCTTAGCTCATCCCGTCTGGTTCAAGGCCACTACTGGGGTGGCTGCATTTCCCTCTAATTAAGCAGTGCCATGTGTGGTTGTCCACACTATGCCCCAAACCTCCTGTCAGGGGATGCTCTGTGACAGGCAATGCTTGTCATTTCTGCAGCTCTTTGATTCCGGGTTCCCGGGACTCCAGCATTTGCCTTCCCCACAGAGGAATGGAGCTCCCACCGCCTGCTTCTCCTGAGCCAGAGCTCCCACTGCTCAGCAGGATGGGGCTTTCATGCACCCTGATCCCCACTGCTGCATGGAAGACAGAGCTGAGTACCAGCTGCATATGGCAGCAACCACAGTGACAGGCTCTGATCTTAATTTCAGGATTATTTAGGTTGTGATTGAGCTGGGGCACCTGCCTGTGCAAAGCTCATCAATTCTCTTTGATTTGGAAGACTCTGCATCTGTGTCAGACTGTGAACTTCAATTTCAATGCAGAGCTTCATTGCTGTTTTTCCTCTCTTTCACTTCTGTATTGAGTTTAAAAGACACGGAAGTCGAGAAAAGAAATTTGTACAATCTACGAAATGCCAGCATTTCAGCTCCTACCTTCAGGGTGATTGTAGATGAACAGAGGAAGCATGGGCTGATGGTCTGAGCTGAGCTGCCCCGCTGGTCAGCTGGGTGGACAGTACATGGCCAGACCACGCCACAGTTAAGCAAGACCAGCTGGTAGCTCAGTTTCATGGGAAGACTACCTTATTATCCCTGAAGGGTATTAGGGTGGTTGAGCATTGGGATGGGCTGCCTGGGGTAGCGGTGGAGCCCCCATCTCTGCAGGTATTTAAAGCTAAGTGTGGACATGGCCCTAAGGCACATGTTTTAGTGATGGGACTCGGTGGATCAGATTGATGGTTGGACTGGATGAGCTTTACGGTCTTTTCCAATCTATGACACTGCCACAGAAGACCAACGCTCCCTGTCATAGGTGAAGCACTTTTGAGGTGGGTAGAGGAAAGGAAAGAGATGGTAACATTTAATGGATTATGGTCTAGCTCCCCAAAATATCCTACAACAAAGCATGATTATTTTTCTTCCAGGTGTTTATATTTCTTAAACTGTCTACAGAAAGAGTGCTTTTACAAACCGCTACCAACCCTGCTTGTCTGTCTGCTGGAAAGAGGAAGTAAAAAAGGGAAAACAAAGAGAATAGAGTCCCCTCCCCATTCCTGCATCCAGGATAACCCTGCTGCTTGCAGAAAACCGACTGTGGAAGGATTCAGCCACTCACACTGAGCTCTCACAGCACAGGTTTCATTTAACTCAAACCTGTCCACTATGATTTTAGCAAGAATGATGAGAACTGAGAGATTCACTTCTTCTGCATTACCCCGGCAAACAGAAACAACTGCGCACAGAAATGCTGGGAGCTATTGCTACCTAAAGAACAACTACAAGGTCCACCGGGATCCAGAATGCTCAGAGCTATTTTAATCAAATTACTATAGATTAGGGACAAACTAGAGTCTATTGAAGTTAATGGACAGATTTCTATCGACTTCAAAGGACTCAGGAAGAGCTGTAATACGGAAAACAAGCAAGTATCAAAATGAAGGAAATGCATTTTTTGTCTAACCCTAATTGCATGAGATGAAAGATCTGTTTCAGCAGAAACTATTCAAAAAATATTCTGTCTGAGACAAACATCAAACATCTCAAACAGTCAAAATCCAGCAAAGCAAGCAGCAAATAAGAAACAGTCTGTTAACAAGTGTGGTCAGATGTGGGTATCAGAGCCCTACAAACAGAAGCTGTAACTCTACTGACCGCCACAGAAGACCTTTATGAACTTAGATAGAAAAAATAAGCAACCAACAAAAATTGTTCCCAATTTTGTGCATATACTGATGGTATACATGAACTTAGTTTTACTTTCCACTCAAGATCATTTTCTTTGAGAAAAACGAAATTATACTCTTATTTTTTCCTCAAAAGATGCTAGTATTTAACTCTTGGCCACAAATACATCATTAGCCATCGTGTTTTCAAAAGACCTCATCATCTTCTCTGATGGATGAAGGTGAAATCATGACACAACCGATTTCTTTAAACTAGCTTCTCATTACTTAGCACATTTTGTTGTCTTTAAAGCTATATATTCACTGACAGCTAGATATCTGTTAAACCCCACAAATCTGAAGGCCTAAGAGGTATAAAAGAAACTTCTTTTGGAGTTTTATACGGAAAAAAAGCAGGCCTTAAGATTGGGGATTGTGATTTTGCTGACCTTCACAATATTAGGTTCTTCTCAGTGATGGTCTAATTAAGTACTGAGTCTATGGAGGACAGAATTTTTTTTCCCATTAAAGAAGTTAGATTGAGAAAGCACTTTGAAGAGCTTGTAGGGACCAGAAGCATCAAATTGTCCTCAACTCCAGAATTATACTTCCTCAGCTTTCATTCATTCAAGACGTTTAGCAAGTAAACGGATAAATCCCACTTCAAGTTTTCTGTGCTGTACTCAAGTTTCAGCAGAGGCTGTACTGGCTTTTTTGATCGTGCAATAGTTGAACAAAAATGAGGCAGCAGTCAAAGGAAAAGAGATTCTAGGTTAAAATGCTCCATTCTATCCATTTAACTTTTCAATCAATGCTCAATGAGGACTTTTTGTTCAAAGTGTATCAGAATAAGTACCAGAATCTGCCCATTCATATACATTTTTAACGTTTGGACGAAAATCCCAGCATCACCATCACCATCAGAAGCAAGCTCACAGCCAGCAAACACCAGGCATCCAGAGCCCCTGCTGCCGGGTCTTCTGTAGGTAAAGCTGTCCTTCGTACAAAGCCTTTGAGGAACACAAATGGAAAGCACAGCAGTAAAGGCTGGCAGCTCTCGTGCCAGCTACGCACAACATCAGGACAGATGCCATTTGTCCCTCTCCTCCATGCAGCTCCAGCAGAGCGGCCACCTCAGCGGTCACCTCCGAGTGTGCAGCAGCAGCGTTGGCCAAACCACAGTGCTTCAGATAATCATGACTGGGATTGAAAAGTATGGTTCAAATATCTCTTAATGTCCTATTATCTGTGGATCACTGACAGGGTTGATTATAACGGTTTGACACGACTCCAAAGGAGCTGTTACGGTCTATTGTATCAATAGGTACCTAGGGAGCCTTTAATCCAGATACATGTGTAATAATAGCATACCAAAAACATTTTTTTTTCTTAAAAGTTGCTGTTGCTGAAGCAGTAGAAAGAAGCGAAAGTAATGTACACTGCAAAAAGAAAAGCCGTCATTTTTTTTCACATGACAAGAACACAAAAAATCTAAAACGCAAGATTGTTTCCCCTTTTAGTTGTAATATAAAAACGATCCAAAATGTTTATGCCAGGAGACAATTTGGAATGGCTTGTTTTCCTGCTGAGCTACAATCTTGGTCAGCAGGAACGCGACTGATGTGACTCAAACTGTACTGCTGCTGTTCTGTGAAGGCAAGAAGGGGTGAGCTGTCATGATTCTTAAATTAACAGAAATGTTTTCTGTGTGATGTGTGAAAGTACGAAAATAAGCATGGGGGAAAACTGTTTGTTTCCCTTGGAAACTGGTAGATGGTTTTGATTAAAAAAAGTCTACTTCCGTGTAGGGTTCTCCTGAGGTTCCCGGATACTGCATGAGCAGCAGGGTGTGAGAGGCCCATACAGAGATGCTGTTTTAGGAACAGAATGGAAAGAAGACCTAGAATAGGCAATTATCACTTTTCAAGTTATAAGCTCTCATCTTAGTTTATTTTTTTCCAAAGCATGTGCCTTCAAAACACTTATTTGTTCAGGGAGGTCTACGAGTTGCCATACAACCAGTACACAGAGGCATTCAAATTTGAATTCCTGGAAAATGCTGTTAAAATGATTTGCTTAAAAAGAACTGTGTTTACAAGACAGGAGTTAGAAGACCTTTTGGAAACGTTTGATTGCTTATTCTTTAAAAAATATCCTTTTGCAGGTAACGAGATAGCTTTCAAAAAAGGGTATAAGGTACAAAAGCAACAACTCTCTGATGAGAACGACGACTGTTCAACCCTATTCCAATTTAGTCCTGACAGAAACACATTCACAAGGAGTTTTTCAACAGAATAAATATATTCATTATGCTAGCTATTAAATCCTCACTTGTGCAAGGGTCTTAATGCTTCCACTGGCAGTTGTGACAGAAAAACATCAATACCTCCTGAGAATGTTAAACTCCAAACTGTATGACTGTATATGTGTGATTTGTAGCACTTTGGTCCCTGGATCTTCAGGGAAAGAAGGTTGGGTCAAAGCCACCCAAGGAGAAACCAACACTTCACAGTGTGTTTCCAAGCATTATTTAAATAAAGACTTCTGCTTGAGTTATTAATGCCTTTAATATGGATTCTCATCTCCTCTTTTTATTGCTTTGTGTGTCTTTCTGGTTATTTAGAGAGTTCTGAGAAGAGCTGGTCAGCACTTCAGGGCTCCCACTGCTCAGAAGCGACAGATGCTGACCGTAAAGTTAAAGCCAACACACACAAATCCCAACAACCCAGAAACCTTTCTTCTTCTCTCAGGGGGGCAGAAGCGGGAAGGGGGGAGGAAGCCAAACACATCAATACCTCCCTGTCCTGCTCCTCCAACTTCCTATTAGAGAACAGCACTAATTCCTGCACTGAGTTAATTCAGAACATGGGAGCACCAGGTTTCCACAACTATTAAGAGCTGTATTGTCTGGACCAAACATGCTGTGCCATCAGTGCTCAGAGGGCTGTAAGAGGAGCTCAGGAGAATATCTCACATCCTCATAAGATGAAGCTGGGGGAGCCTGAGCAGTGTGTGCCTTTTTCCCCTCACACAGCACTGCCCTTTCCTTGGGGCAACAGCTGGCCTTGACACCCGTGCGTTTGATGGTGTGGTTGTCACACACATGGGAAAAGGGTCACGGTTTCCAAATCATCTGGTGGAGTAATGGGAGGAGACAGCTCCCCGGCAGCGAGAGCCAGCGCATCTCAGCACTCTGACATTGCGTCCGGGCACCGGCACAGGCACAAGAAAACCAGACAGCTCCCATGCCCCTCAACATCTGGTCATCTCCATCCGTCGGCGGTGGTGGCAGATTGTGCCAAAAGCATCTGGGCTGCTTGCTTGTTTGATTCATCTTCCACGTCTCAGTTTTGAAGTAATTCGAAGCACAGATCAGCTGGTGAATTTTTTGTGATCGTGAAAGCTGGACCATTAAGCACAGGACAGATACAGCATGAAGGTAAAAATCTTCAGTCCTGCCTTCTAATACACACACTATTCTAGTTTCAGGCTCCCTCAGTAACAAGTTCTTATCCTGACGTACCAAATGTTTATGTAATGTTTTTCACATTAATAACACAGCAAGAAAATAAAGAGCCAGATAGTTCATGCTCATCAGCAAATTATCTGCTAGGCATACAAGGGTAGCAAGAGACCTGACCAACTGGAGTCCGAAATCTGATCCCAGGGGATGCTTTAGATTATTGCCCTACAGGATGCCCAAGTTTTTATCTAATGTAGTGGCTTTCCTAATATTAAAATGCTACTAATGAATTTTATGGTTGGATGAAAGAACTTTTATATAGTCACTTGCAACTAGATTAAGCGTATCAAGATGTTTTCTTTGATATTGTCATGTCAGTTTATATCAAGTGACTCTTCCATGCTTTCATGTCTGGTAATTCCCAAGAAATTCATGACTACAATCTAAAATAAATGTGTGACTTTCAATTCAGTAAGAGCTGAATGATAGGAATTTTAAATTGCTGGGATAAAACTGCTAGCTACTTCATAACACTCATGCTGCTTCCAGATTTAATACCTGCCTTTTCAAACACTATCACTTAATATGTCAGTAGGGAATAACATTACTTTATTTTATTTTCCTTTCCAAGGATCGTGAACCATTTTCTCTAACAGAAATGTACCAATTACCCACATGCCAATTGTCCCAGCCACGCTCTGATCTTGCAGCGTGGACGTTCAGTTCAGAAGCGCACAAAGGTTTCTGATGTTACAAAAGAAACACTGTGGGCTAAATTCAGGACTGATGTAAGCAGGCAAATTTCTGCTGACATCAAGGGATCTGCGCTGCTGAACGCTGGTTCTGAATTTCGCCCTCTGCCCTAAGAATGTGACAAATGCAGATGGAAGTCGGAACAAAACCTTTCATGCGACAAATACCTAATTTAAGGAATTAGCAGAGCAAAGCCATAAAAAGGAGGTTAGAAACAAGAGGCTATATTGTTGCACTCACACCGCCATAGAGAAGTCGTGTGGTACCTCTGCCAGGAGGGGCACTCGAGGATGAGGAATTGCCACTGGGGCCAGGGGAGCGGTGTGGATGCTTCTCCATGGCCTCCTGGGATTGCTTGGCAGGATGAGTGCAGCAGGAAAAAGGGAGCCAGCCTGAAGGGAAGGCCTTGGTGAGGGTAACATCAGGGGTCAGGTGTGCACGGTGACACAGCTTGGCTGCTCTGTATGGAGCTCTTGATGCAATGCCTACAGGGCACAGGAGCCAGCGCCAAAATGGGAAGCTGTGGATCTCAGCCTGCCCTCACTAATTGGTCCTGCTGAGAATTTGGGTATATTAGCCAGGGCACAGTGCCATACTAATGAAGCTGTACCGCTCCTGGGCAGCTTGGAAAGGCACTGCCCTGTGCTTGCAGACCTCCAGGCTGCCCTCAGCCATCTCCTCCCAGTGCCATCCTGCCGACATACCTGCGGCTATGCCACACCTGCTGCTGATGGAGCAGGCACTGATCAGGTAAATGAGCTTGATAGATCTGCAGCTGTACTCCCTGACTTTGCCCTAGTGCTGAGGTACTGTACATTTTGCAGCCTCCCCTGGAAGAGACAGCATCGCGCTCTGACTCTGAGCATTGGCAAAGCTGGGAACTGTGTCAGGTCACTGCCAATTTCTTTCTGTAAATGAACTGTCCCACTGTTTCAACACTGGGTGCAGTGATTTATTTAGAGTGTATCTGCATGTACATTATCTGTGCAGTTCTCAGCAACGCTTGGTAGATCTTATTCTGCATTGATTGGGACATACTGGGAGACATGCCAAACATAGTTAGCAGAGAATATCAAATTCTACTTGGAAGCATTTAACCTGAATTCTCAGTGCCTTTCAGCAACAAATACTCACCTGTCCTGCCCTTTTGAGAACTATTAATGAAGCTCCAGTATAGGAATTTGTCGTTCTATCACTGATGCAGATCATGAACACAAGTGCCATTTCCATTAGGGACTGATGATTTTACTGTTACATCCTAAGCACTGGAGGAAAGAATCTCAGCCCAAAGAAGCAAACAGAGTTTTGTAGATTTCAAACCTATTTGAGATTTTCAGGTTTTCAAACAAAAAAGGTTTCAATTCTGAGAACTGAGCACTGCATTATATTCCTCAAGGGCAAGAAATGATGGAGTCCTCAAACTGAGGGGTACTGTAAAAGTTTTGAGCTCTTGCTCTAGGATGGTGTCCTTTATCTGGCTGCCCATTCCTATAACCTCTGTAAGGATAGGTATTGCTCCTCCATAACAGTTGGTTCAACAAGGAGAAAGCTTCAAACAGAAAACAGCAGGCTTATGTGAAAAACAGGGAGAAAACCATATCACACTAGAATTATTCCCCCGTTTTCCAAATATTCAGCAACATGACTGAGCTGATGGTGAGTTTGTGAACATCTCTCCAAAACAACACGTTACTGACCACTGGAATAGCTCTTGCTGAGAGTATATCTCACACCATTTGTAAGGCTGCTACAATGTTAAGCTTATGGAGCAAAGCTATAATGCAGATTTAACTCTTAACCAGACCATACATTTGTGTGATACCGTGGCAGGAAAAAATAAGGCAGAAGAGTTGGGAAAGCAATCCCTCACAGCAGCATGATAAAGGAGAAGGATCCTGCTGTACCTGCAGCCTGTAGTATGAAACCCCTGAGCCAGTAGGAAGGACATTAATAAGCATCAGACAAATCTAATAGGAGGTATCAGAAGCAGACACCAAATGGGATACAAATGATGAAAGAGAAGAGAACATGCAGTAAGAGAATAAGGATGCTAAAAATGGTGTTTTATATCTCTCAGACCACAAGAAACAATTTAATTTGCACTGACATGCAGGAAGCGATCATAGATTTGATTTTAAATAAGCAGACTGCAGCATCAGTGCTCATGTGCATGGCGAACTGCTTGCCTTCCCTGCATGGTGGCAGAGACAGGAGACTGAGCAGCAGCTGCTCCTGGAATCGTGCAGGTACTCCTGGCAGAGTCAGGCAGGCCACCAAAGCCCCAGTGCTGCAGGAGCCAGGGCTGTGTCACAGCTGGTTTGTTCTCCTGCACTCTCCTACACTCAGGTTGCTCCTGGCGTAGTCCAGGTTGCTTGGCTATCGATTCAAATCAGTGAGAACTGGACTGTTCTCCCATAGGGGTGGAGCGTTAAATAGAAAGATATGTTCAAAAAACGTGATTCTCCTCATTTTTCATTCTTATTCCCAAAGACCCAACAGGAGAGTGCTCAAGGCTCCCTCTCTATTCCTCCCTTTTACTGCTATACCTCAAAAATATTTTGAGAAAGGGAAGTTATTCTGGCTTGGTTTTGACATGTTGGGCAGCCAGCTGTGTCCATGCAAGCCAGGCTGGTGACCCGGCCATGCAGCTCCCTTGGAGAAGCACCAAGCTTGCGGCTGGTGGCCAGCCTTGGACAGGGCCAGGTTTGTTTTATTGGTCTTCATTTTGCTTTCATTTTAATGCGACGGTAAAAATTTTATCTGATAATCTAAACAAGGTAATAATTTTGCGCCATAAAAGTGCCTGTCTTCTGTTGCTACTGCCACCGTCGTATATTGGAGAGTAATATTTGCAACATTATACAAAATTGTTATTCTATTAAAATGATAAAATGGCAGTGGTTTTATTACATGAGTGATTTTCCAGGCACTGAGATGCCCTTTACGGCAGACAAGAATAATAAACACATTATTCACCAACACATTAGGGAACAATCCTGTGATTTCGGAAAACGGTTATAACAAACAAGTAAGTTATTGCAGTGACACTCAGGACACACAGCCTCCAAATCTTACCTGCTGTAACTAAATGCTGCTAATTGCCAGGGACTGTCCCTACTTTGCATTTCAGCAATTTGTTCCCAAGAAGTTGGCAAACCATAAGAGAGACACTGAGAACTGTTTGTTCACTTTTTGCAATCTCATGTAATCCAGGCCTTGGGATTTTAACCCTTTCCTCCTGACTGAAGTCTTAAGGATTTGCCATCTGTGTGTGCAGCATCCAAGAGGATGAAGAAGGGGAAAGGATTAAATTAATTAACAAATTCTAATCCTACAACAGCGCTGGCAGTGTTATGGCGCTTTGAATTCTGATGGGGATTTAAAGTAACATTGACTGCTCCCCCATCAAAGAGGAGGAACATAAGCCCTGTTGTGGCTGCCCTGTATGGCACTCACAGAGGGAAGGGGTCTCTTACAGGGAGCTCTGGCTTACCCAAGGAGCCCTCCAAGCCCCTCCTGCAGTTCACAGCTATGTCAGGCTGCCACTTGAGAACACTATCAAAGTTACAGATATTGTTGTACATCCTCTAAGCTACAAGGTAATCCTAAATCAGGTAACACTGCCTCATATACCGGATCAGCAAGCAGACCAGACCACTGTTTTGATTCCCTTCTCTTCACTACACCAAATGCACTTGTGTCATTGCCACCCAGGGAATTAACTCCAGGAATGTCCACAGCAATTTGATGGGTCTTGATGGCTAAAATTTGTACTGAATCCTCATGCAGAAGAACTGAAACATGGTCATTCATCTATCTCGTGTTTCTATTCAGGTGCACTCTTCCCAGCCACGCTGGAAGGACAGATGCTGCTACTTTCTAAGAGAAGGAGAAATAAAGGGAAGGAGGGAGGGAGGGAGACTACTCAAGCAGATCAGGGGTTTAGATGCTCTCTGCCCAAGAGCCCCTGTGGGTAATGCAGATCTGCTGGCTGCAGCAATCGCTCCTTGGAGCAAGGGGTCTTTATGGAAGCCATACACTGCACTACAAATGAAATCTGTTTTCTTAGTAGTCTCCATAGTGGAATAACAAATGGCAGAATTCGTAGTACCCAGAGACCTGTGCCCAGGTTTTGATTCTCAAGCTCTTGCAAGATCCAGGCGCAAACAAACTCTTCAAAACAAATGCACATTTGGCAGTTTGTACAACATTGAAAGCCACTTGGGGGGGGATTAAGGGCTGAAAAAATGAGTAGCCCTGAAACACAGAACTGCAGCTCTAACATTTGTATATTGATCCTCAATAAACTTGTGCTGCAAGTAGATTCTGAAGGACACCATTCCCTCTTTTTAAGCCTTTTAAGTAGGTGGAGGCTGAAGAGATTTGGCTGTTTGTATGTTGTGAGTCCTGTTTTTAAAATCAGACCCTGCGCTTCAGCAGCAGAGTTTGTAGCATACAGGATACTCAATTCTATTGCTAAAACCAATACCAAATCTACCAAAGCCAATGCATGGCTCTAAGGTCTTCTTAAAAACAAAGACTGCAGTATTTCATAGGTATTCCAATGTCTGCTGTAGAAAAAAGATTGACCGCACACCATGATGCATCCATGGATGTTCTTTCATCTCTGCACCCCAAAAGAAGTAAGGGGTTACGAAGCTTTCTGAACCTTAACCTGATTTTAATCTAAAATCTTAAACCAAAAGAGCATTTGTCTTTTTTTTTTTTTTTTTTTTTTTAAAGCCTGCACTTCAGAGTGGGAACGCAGAGCTGCCAGCGTGCTTAAAAACATCATTTCAAAAACTAAAGAAAAACCACAGCGACAGAAATCTAAACCCCATTCAAATCAGCTTGTTTCCTTTGAGACATACTGCTAGCCTAGCAGGAATAAAAAAAAGCAACTTTTCCTTCTGTACATTGTGCTTTAGAATACTGTTATCTTTAAGACATTTTGTTCACTTCTTGAGAAAGCCTTATCAGGGAGGCACAGTTTGTTACAAAGCCTGAGTCGCCATGCACCCAAAAATACGCGTATGTGTGTGGGTGTACATCCACTGGCAGAACTAAAATAGATTTTAAAATACTTCCACATAGCTAAACAAAGCTGGAAGATGGGCTGGTAATTATATGTGCATTCCAAGTAGACTACACACAGTGGGGGTTCTAAAGCATTCATATAAATTATACCAATCAACACGGAAAGGAGGAAAAAAAAACACACCGAGGACATCAAATATGACACTTCCTTATAGTTGATACACACAAACACTAAACTGTGGCAAAACAATGCCTTAGAAAACAGGGTCTAAAATGCCACCTTCAAATGAGTTCCATCTACAGCTTTGCTGCCTCAGTAAATGCATATGATTGTCTTAAGGATGTATTTCGAGGAGATGTGGTAGATCAAATAATTAAAACACTCCATGGAATGTGAACATACATGGAGATTTTCTTCTGGAGAAAAAAAAATATGCATTGCACATGATCTAGACTACGACATATTGAGATTTGTTTGTTTTTGAGTGTGTCTGGTTAAATGATGAGGTTTAGCAGCTTCTGGGGTGTGATAAGAAAACTGGTTTGTTCAACCCCCTGCAAGGAGTGCATGAATGACATGGGAAATGGTGACTCTGGAGTGCCTGACCTACACGCCAGGGAAGCCAGCATGACAATGCTTTGTCAAGTGATCTCCAGTCATGGTGCCTTGGGACAGGGGAATTAGAGAAAGAATTAGGATAATCTTTCCAGGCAGAAGATTTAAAGTCTGCTATAGTTATATCCAGTCGATCCCCAAAAGATTGCCAAGAAGTGTGTATCTTAAAACTGCTGCTAATTAGGAGGTTTTAAGACACTGTTATAAAATACCTTCTGCTTGGTTTGTAAGGGAAACCATTTAGACTAGTAGTATAGAGAACAAAACAATCGTAAAAAGTTATTTGTAGCTTCTATTATATTACCATTACACTATATTATCACCAGCATGGTTACATACCTAACATAAAACCATTTAATGAAACATTTGAACTTTCAAGAGACCTACTGGTAACCTGCTTATTTTTAGCCCTGGGATGACATTTGTTGTTTGCTGCAATGCAAACAGTAATAATTACATACAGAGATGCTAATGAGGAAGAAAAGTAATATTTAGTGCTGCTGTCTGTTCATGACAATGCACGCATCCATACAGAACGTGGAATGAGTAATTTAAAAGGTGTTTTTATTTTTATTTTTTATTTTCCTTAAAAATAAACTTAATCCTCGCCACTTGGGATGCCTTTGAAATTTACATTAGAAGTAGTGACAGAAGAGCAAGAATGTTGCTTAAATGATGCACGCAGAAAACTGCACTCAGCAAACTGGAGAACTCAGTGCTCTTTTCATTCCTGTAGGAGTGGAACAACCTTTGGAAAGTTTTCCTGATCAATTTGTGTTCCGTGTCTTATAGCTGTTTTAAAACATTTATTTGGAATACCTCACATCTAAGTGCGTGTTGTAACATTGACCAAATATTGCTGGGGTCTTTTTTTTTAGCCAGTAAAGATGGCTAATCTTGTCTGGCCAAACTGCATGACCTTCAGCTATTCCTTTAAGAAAAGCTAATGGAAGCTCATCCCAAGCAATTACTGGAGATGTCAACATGAAAGGTTAAAATAAATAAAGTTATTCCCTCATCTTTTCATGCTTTTGCTCCCCTTTGCCATTATTTGCACTTTTCTCCTTGCTGCTTGCTTGTCTCAATTATACCAGCAAGCCACAGGCTTCTGATGTCCTACTTTGCCATCAAAATTCAAGTTTTGTAGGATCCTTATACTTTTTGTTATTCATCTTACGTAAAATACTATTTACAACAACCAGATGTGAGAAAACATTCAGAAATAATATAGGTTGCCCGAAGAATTGATTTGTGTGGGGTTTTTTTAGATGATTCATTCTATCGTCTGTTTGTTTTCTTGCAATGGCTCACAGAAATTGCTTTCTTAAGACTTCTGTAAATGGAAAGAAATTGCAGGTTTAGGTAAACAGCATTATTCTTGATCATAATTCAATTATAACGCTCCATCTCTAGCAAGGGAAGAGGGTGCAGACAGCAGGTCTGACTTGACTTTCCATTTGAAAGCTCAGCTACTCTGATGTCTTTATGTCTCTTTTTTACATGTTTTCTCATGATAATTTAGGATTAGCAGCTCTGAGAATCAAAACCTAGAACAAAGTTTCTTGAGCTTGAATTTAATTCTGGCTTGATTCTCATCCAATGCCTTTGTACATTCACCAACTGTGCCAAAAAAACATCGCTGGGTGATCTTTTAGGCCTCACAGGGTTTCTTGTTGTTGTTTTTCTGGTTGAAAACGTTTTTCAAAAAGAAAATCTTCAAAAAGATTAAAGAATTATGTGTCCTCAGTGCATCTCAAAATATTTGACTAGGAGTTTAAGATTGCAGGATTTATCCCTTTTCAGATCCACTAAAGCAACTGTGTTTTAATACTGAACTATGGAAATCACCAGGTATATAAGAAAGGTTGGGTCAACTCTTGGTCATGAAGCCCCAGGATGACTGGCAGGTGTTTTACTCACCCATGCACCACCTGGCTTTAGAGATCACAAGAAAACAGGAAGCCACTCAAACAGTAAAAAGCAGTGCACAGACATACAAGATGTTGGTTGCAATGATTTACCCATCGCTGGGCCGTAGCCATAAATATTGGGTAAATCTCTGCCTTCATTCCAAATGTTGGAGCATCCTGCCTCCCTCCTGGCCACTGCTGTTTCCCACTATCTCTCCCAGGGGTGACATTAGCATTAGAAATGTCACTGTGGGCGACAGCTTATTCCATTTTCACAGTGAAATACTCCTTGCAGAGTGTCTGTGTGCAAATAATGAGGGTGCAGTAAATTCCCACTCTTACTACACACTCCCATTTGATCTCTGAAGCTTTTACCTTCAATATGGGAAATAAATACTGAGAATAGCCATTCCATCCCCTCCGAGAAACATCTGACCTGCTGCAAGGCATGCACTAGGCTGCTCCTCTGGTGTTTTGCTGTACTAATGCCTCCATACTCCCCCAAGAGCAACATATTCTGCAGCACGAGGTGGGGGGATGGGTTATGAGAAAGACTGGGCAACTTGATCAACGTGCAACTGGGAAGGGGATTTGGGCAGCAGCTGGGATTCTGTCTGGGAGAACCTATTTCAAGTTGGATTAAGGCTGACCCTGCTCCCAGTGGCCATACACTTTAGCTTATAGTGCAGTGCAGAAGAAGGTAAAAAAAAAAAAAAAGTAGAGGCTGCTGGGTTTGCTAACAGGAGACGTTGCTAGGTACGAGGGGAGGCCTCAGGAGAGAAATGATGGAATTCAGAGGGAACAGTAGCTTTCTATGAAAAGGATTAATGCGAGAAAGCCATAGGTTTAAAATAGCCTAATTGACCCAAGCATAATGTAATTCACAGTCACATGGTGAAAGTCAGGCAGTATTTGAATGCCTCCTCATCATTTAATATAACATTTCTGGTAATAGAATATTTAAATCCTGTTTTATCAAAATCTCATCACTCAAATGTAGGAGTCTTTTCCATTGCTGGAACATACAGTGTTATAAATTCATGAAGGTCGTAATTATGAGCAGCTTCAACACTGTAAATGTGTTTGGCAAAGATATTATGCCCTTTCTAAGCAAGATTTGAGCAACTCTCGCACACATTCAGAGTTAGAGGGGTTTTGCTTCTCACATGCCCTATGAGCAGCAGACTGCTTCCTCCAACCTGGGGGTCCCATTAGGATGGAAATGGCTGATAACAAGAGGCCACCCCAAAACCACCGCCATCACTTTCCCAATGAACATGGCACAGAGGAATACTGCTCCTTTCTCAAGAAATCAGAAAAGTAGCACATTCAAATCCACATTTAATTCAGCTCAGGTCTATGCTCACCACAGACTGTAGGGTCTGTCCAGAATCTCCCTCTCTGGAGATACTCAAAGCCTACTGGGATGCTTTTTCCTGTGCAACCTGCTGTAGGTTGGGCTGGATGATCTCCAGAGGAACCTCCAATCCCTATGACTTTGTGATGCTCTGCTCAGAGCCGGACACCTGAGCATGACTGGAGATGTTGCAAAAAGCAGCTCCTGTTACAGGTCTGGCAGCAACCAGGGCTGCACGCACACTGTAACTCATGAAAGAACGAGTGCACATCACAGTGCATCAGTTCCTCTATTTAACACTTGGGCAATCTGAAGAAGATTCACCTGGGGCTTTTGGGATGCTCTGGATTTACACTGTAAGAAAGCACATGAAGCTCCTGTTATGGGGCTGGCTCTGAGCAGAGACTGCTGCATGGGGAACCCATTGATGGGGCTGTGACAGAAGCAGCAACACTCTCATTGCTATCACTGAGTTATTTCAAAGGCCTGGGAAACCACTCTGGCTGCTGCCATTGCCATCATGAAAGGAAAAAACAACTACGTGCTATGGCACATTTTAGTACACAGGTTTAGTTTTAAATAGAAGAGAATGACTCGAACCAAAATGCACTCAGTTCCACTGGCTGTACTGGTGTGTATCACAAGCAATAATATTTCAGCCCATGCTCAAACAACCAAGTTCAGCTACCTGTACTTGGGAGCACACAAGAAGAAAAATATAAAAGGCTAGTAGGCTGGTGCCCACTCTTTAGCAGTACACAGCATGGTAAAAACATCAGGGGCATTTCTTACCTGAGTGAAGCACAGCCAGACTGGGACCCACCCATGTACTTCTTATGTACAGTTTGATTCTTGGTTTTCAGAAAGAATTACTTTTAATTAAAAAGGCTGATTGCTAAATAAACCAGGTATGGTGGATTAGATTGATTTTCTCACTAAAGCAGGTAGTAAGCTCGGTATGGTATCAAGTCAGAGGTGACCTCCCTTTTCATTCAGATCTTAACTTTTACACACAAGTATCAGGTACATAACTTTTCCACTGCTACAGTCAATGGTAAAATCTGTCATGAAACACAATGGGAAATCGCATTTAAGATCTGCAGAAGTAAAAGGCAGCACACATAAAAGCTTCCATACTAGGCTTTTTTCTTCTTTTCTTCATGGTCATGACTCCTAGGTTGCTTTCCAGCAGGATACAGCCTTAAAAGCCTTTTGTTCACATTCTTTATTCTCTTCCTACTTGCAAACATTTAGCGTGAATCAAAGCCAACCAGCTGCACAAAGAAATAACCAAAATGCTCAGATGCAAATAAAGGTCTGGGGTAGATAGTTTCTAAAAAAATTAAAGCAAGTTTCTCAGTCCTGACATACAAAATTCTAGAAGGAAAAACAAAGCCTTTGGTATCTTAGCTATAGAAGCTATGCAAGGAGACAAAGGCTGACAAGTAAATATTAAATCATACAGAGCCCTTGATTAATATTTATGTTCATGCTCTAGATAGTCCAATGTAATTGTTCAGATCTTCGCTTTGGAGGCAGAAGTCTGAACACACTGTCCACAACTTGTATTTGAGTTGAAAGGTGAGGTTTTGTTGAAACTAAAAACGTCCTAGAGTTGGAGCATCTTGTTTACAGAAAAGCGTTCACAAGACTCAACTCTTCGGTCACTTCTCGCGTGACAGACAAAGAGAAGAAAATCCAATCTAACAACAACAAAACCCCCAAATAACATCGCCTCTTCGATTAAAAAACAACCCACACTTTCACTCAGATTCCCAGAAGTAAAGACATCTAAAGCATTCTATGGCTGAGCATGAGGGTGGCTGTGCACACAGACCACAGCACATCCTTCGTCACTCCTGAGCTACTGAAATGGGCCTGAGCATGGAGTTCAGACAGAAACAGCCCCAGAGCTGAGCGGAGGATGTCATGGGAGGGGATGAAGAGTAGGGAGGGACCAGAAAAGGAGGAGGAGGTCTCGATTTAGCCTGGTCTTTGTAAGCCATTGTACGCAGCCAGCCCTAAAAATAAGCAATGCCATTTTATTATATAACCAAATTGGCTTTTGGAAGGCTTTTATATTGATAAACTTGCCAGAATAAAATTCCAAGGAAGAAGTGCAAGTTGTTGTACTAACAAGACAAAAACCAACATGACCCACTGAGTTTTAGAAGCAGAAATCAATCAAAGTCTTTCTATTGACTTCAGTGAGAGCTGCATCAGGATTTAAAGAGCTTACAGCTCTGAAGTTCATCTCTGTTGCAGCTCGGAATTTTTCTTTTGTTTCGCATCACATTAAAGATTCAGCATCTCTTTTCCTAATGCTCTGAAATATAGTATGATCTATAAGAGAACAGAAAACAGAACTAAAAGGGAAAAAAAAAAAAGAAAAACCCTCCTACACCTCATTAAGATCTAAAGTTTGTCCTTAATGTGCCTATGAACTCAAAATGAGTGTCTAAATGGAGACATTTTTTTCTGCTACAGGGTAAAGTGATTATAAATGTCTCTTTGTGCAGAAGCTTAGTGGTATTTTATGCAGCTGGCACTGCAGAATTTGAAACAAATCCAAGAAAACAGATTGTATCTTTAAGGTTAGAAATCAAACTTTCCATTGCTAAAGTGCACATTTCCTGGTAACGGGCTAAGCTCTGACACCAGAAGCTATGCAAACGGCATCTCTGCTGCTATGCTAAGTGAAGTGCATTGCTGTCTTTATTCCCTATTGCCTTTTTATCTATTCATTCCACTTCCGAACTATTGTTAAATGGATGTTACAAAGTAATTTTTTGCATTTTTCTATTGTTTGCATTTGACGTATTTTTTTTTTTCCAAATATTCAGAAGTCCGCAATACATCTTTTCCCTTAAGCCTTTTAGCCCACATTTTCCTATACACCAGCAGATTTCATAGGTGCCTTTGTCAGCTAGCAAAAGCAGTAAGCTTCAGTTTACAGGTAGAAATATCCTACGCTGCTAAACCTTTGCAGTAATAAACCTTACAGAAGAATAGAGAAAGCCTACATTCACATATTGCCATTCTTCCCAGTCTTTAGAAGGCATTTCAATGCCAAGCCCATATTTTGTGCATGCCCTTTCTAGCTGACTGAATCAACACTCCCAAGAGCTTGAGAAACCCTACATAACCATATCACAAAAAGCCACTTTGCCTTCAGAGGAGGGATGCTCTGCAGGACTCCTGGGTTGGAGCTTCCTTGCTGCCCCAATGCAACCCACTCTTGTTGCTTGGGGACGTGAAGGTCAAAAACAGCCATGAGGTTGGTTTGCCTCCCACACAGTCCTCCAAGCCATGGAGGGGGCTGCTTTCCACATGATGAACTACCCAACGACTGGCAGCTGTGTTCTAATTCGAGCTCCTGACTAGTCCTAATGAATAACCTCACGTACAGCATGAGGAAGGATTGGTCTCCTATTCCAATACAGAGGCAGATGAGAAAAATCCTATTTTTGGCTACAATTGCTGTTTGATCTTCCACAAGCAGCCTGGCTTCTAATAAAACTCCACACTCAATCGTGCTCAGTGGGGAAACCACAGTGAGGAGCGAAGGCCATGGAAGATGCAGGCATAGAGAATGGCAAACAAATCTGTGAACCAGCAGGACTGATGACCCACGTTTTGATCTGAAGTGGTTTGCGGCCAGTAATTCCTGCCAGGAGCATTCAGTACTGGCTTTTAGCTAGCTCCGTGCTACTTCTGCAGATGGGACAAATCTATTCTTTCCAAGATCTGTGATCGCTGCTGAGGAACTTTGCCTGAGCTGTCATCTCCCATCTAGAACTTGCTTGTGTACCCAGAACAGGTACAAAGCACATCCTTGCTATGGGAGCATAGGGAGATTCCACTTTTTCAGCAATTCCCATTAGTATTCCTTAATACTTGTAGGAGTGTGGGTTCATATAACACGTCACATTAATGCACAGCTCCATGACTCACATCAGCACATTGCACTCTTACTCGGCCACACACACTGGACCTGCATCTCTGCGCAGTGCCAACCTCAGCTCCATAAACTCAAGCTTCCCTATGAACCACTAGGGGAAAAACCAAGCAGCTTACGTTTACAGTTTACCCACTTGGGCTACGGCACGGGAAAGGTGAGTGCAAACACACTGTATCTCCCTGTTGGCATAATTCAGAACTGTGGTTTCTTGTCACAAAAACCTGCTCAAACACAACCTCGGCTTGGTCTCTGGCAGCCGGGTGCCACTAATAGCAGGTAGACAAACAGGCATATTTACTTGATGTTTACCTTTCTCCTTAGCTCTGTCACACACGCTAATGCTGCAGAACTAGGCTTCCCGATTAGTTCTGCTGACTGCGGTAACCCTGTGACCTTCATTAAAGAAAAGCATTTTAAGGGAACTGAATCCATCCCATTTTCTGTCCTCAGCCCTTTGTGGAAGCTGGACTGAAAGCACCTGGGTGGTAAATCTGCCTCTCCCAGAGGTAAAATGCAAGGAGCATGGAATGATGCTCACCAGCAAAGAGAAGAAGCGATTAAAGGACAGAGAGAGAACAGAAGACGGGGTGTTGCCTTTAAGAAGGGATGCTGGGGATAAATATTGAAATTCTTCATTTTCAAAGAGGTGCCTTTGTATTGTTTTCTCCTTCAAGGAAATCAACAGCACTACTCCCAGAAGCCATGGCATGAATTAGACTGTTAGCATCGGGCAATCAGAGACTGTTCCTTGCTTACTGGGAGTGGGGATTTCACCACTGCCATTAATACACTGCAAACATCTGGATCCTCCTGTCACAGTCACTGTTTGCATAAGCCGATACTCTCCTCAGGAAAAAAAGGGAGAGAGTTCTGGGGGGTAGCAAAGATTAAAGGAAGACTGTCAGTCTGGCTCTGCTCGTTTGTATTTTCACTCAGATGAGAGGAGTATATAAATAATGTCTTTGATTGCTTCAAAGATGGGGCTGTGTCACCACCGCGTTTGAATTGTGGCACTTTCTCTTTGTATTGCTTCTGTCAGTCGAGAACAATATAGAACTTTTTTGTTAAAGCCGCCTTTAATTTCATGTAGTAATTACCTATTTGATCAGACAAAAGGTGCTGTGAATGAAAGTCATTTGCTTGTTTGATGTGACTGAGACTGAGCGTCACTACAGCTGCGAGACTGTCAGAGAAAACACTAGTGGCTGATTAGATAAGCAGCTCTGTGCAGAAATAGAGGTGAAAATGGAATGAGGGGGAAAATCAAATTCTACCTATTTCAAATACATGGAAAATGAGAACTGTGAGGACATAATTAATATAATTGCCTAGAGATGCAACTCCCATATAGCTTCATTGAGGTCAACTTTTCATCCACTGAGCTGAATGTCCTCCTTTCTACCCCCACTTCATCAAACAAGGCTGATTTACAAAGCCACTAACGATCTGGTTGGAACTTGCTGAACACCTGCTGCTGTGTCACACGTGCATTCACACAGCCACAGAAATCACACTACAAGGACATGAAGGAGCATCATCTGCCTAAGCCAATCTACTACTATTCAGATATTTCTTCCTGTTTGAAATCAGAGATGTCATCTGCTCTGCAAAGATTTGTACTTTCTGGGTCACAGCAGTAGTTCCAAGATATGGTGGAGATGACGGGGTTTGAGAAAACTGAATCTGCTGGTCTTCCCTGAATGAACTCTATCTAAAATGTAGAAGTCCACAAAGCTGAGCTGGGCTTTCAGCTCACCCAGATCTAAGCCGGGAGAACCTCCCTGGTTTTGGCTCTGGGAAGGATCCAACTGCAGGTGGCAATGGGACTTGGATCTGCATGTTCTGATCCATGCCCTACCCCACATATAGCCATCTACCTCTGAGCATATTACTAACCTCCCTGTGCAGCTATCAGGATTTTAGGGTAAGAAGGACTGACTTCTGGATGGGAAACCTATGAACCAGAGCCATCAAGTTCAACTCGCTCTCTTTCTAGCTCTGCTTCATACAACAAAACCTCCAGCCCGCAGTGCAGTAGCAGCTCCATCCCTGTCTGTTCACACAGGAGCAGGCACCGGGCTGGCAGCTCCCACTCCCCAAAATCTTTTTCCCTCCCTCTCCATTCCCTGCGAGAGCAGTGAATGAATTTCCAGTTGTTCTCTAGTGGAAAGTGCAAAGGCTGGTAAGTTACAGGCTGCCTCATTGCACTTGCTGCTGGCCCCTGCACTAGCTGGCTAGTGCTGAACATGTTTAAAACATCGACTGGAAATATTTTATTCTCTTGGATAACATATCAAACACCATAGCAATGAAACTTTCAAGGGTTTCGAGTCTGTGCCTGCAGCTACTTGAGAGGTCTGGTGGACTCCTTCAGCAGCACAGCCCCAGAAACCCCAGGATGTTGGTTTTTTTTTTTTTTTCCTGTGTCTTTTAAGTGACTCAACATGAGTGACTCATGTAGCATGGAGGCTGAACACCTTGATTTCTCTTTCTGCACACTGTCAAGCAAGGCAGAAGGTGGAAATTCAAAAGCAAAGCTCTCAGCTAGCTGACCTCAATTTACTGCTGTTCGGTGCATCCCCGACATGGAAGGCCACTGGTGCGATGCACGCAGCCATGAGGAAGACTGGAGACCCAAAAAAGTATTCCCACAACCTCAGGTAACAGAAGGACGCTGTGTCCTTGTCTCCACATCTGTGAGGAAGGCTGAAAATGGAAACTAGCACCCACTCCTGCCCCACCTCCACGTGCATGGCTCAAAGCACTTCTTGTCCCACACAGTCAGAGGTGCTCCTGCTGCCTTGCCCATTCCTACTCCTCAGGCAGCAGCTGCTGGACCCTCCACAAAGATGGCTCCGTCTGCACATTCTCTGTCCCCAGCCTCAGCTGGAATTGCTTTTGAGGAGTTGCTACACCACATCCCCAGGAACTGCTCCAGAGCTAGAAACATTCTCACATAGGCAAGCCAACACTACAGAAGAAAGTTCTCAAAAAAAAAAATTTAAAAAAAAAAAAAAAAAAAAAAAAAAAAAAAAAAAAAAAGAGGAAGCAAATCGACCCTTTATTTCTCTTTAAAGCACTTGCTCTTGAAACCTAATTTCACAGTGTGATCCGTTACCGCGGTGGAATTACTTGCCTTCTTATTTGAATAGCATAAAAATGAACGTATTAACAAATCATACTCGTAAAATTCACTGGACAACACAATGGAAAAAATTACAGTGCAAGAAAAACTAGGTTACAGGAGTTACATCAGCATTTGAATCAGATGTAATATGCATCAACCCAGAGAGCCTGTATATAGAATTAAAGAAATCATTTAATTTTAAAGTAATATTTTATTCAATGCATCCCTCGGTGCATGTAACTGCTAAATGAAATGCACTGCATGCTCTACAAACACATCATCACCTTGTAAATGAAATACCCACGATATTAAAACTGATATAACATTTATTAAAGCCATTATACAAAGAACAAGGTTGGATACTTGAATGGCTGAATGCGAGCACTAGTTCTGGCCTCTCAAATGTGCACACACAAAGCAGTTTGTGGCTCCGAAGCAATGAATGGAGAAGGCTTTATGAAGAGTGAGAAAGAAAGAAATCAGCCTTTCTCTCCCTGAGCAACAAAATAGCTGCAGCACCAGCAGAGAGCTGAGCAGGACCTGAGGAGCTCTTTGAGCAAAGTTTCTGCCCCAGCACAGGGCACCAAGGCACTGCCTGGTTCCACAGGAGGTCACTGTAAGAGCACGTTACAACCTCTGCAAAGCCAGCTCACTGATTTGATGTTGTTTCTTCCTTCTAGACTAATAGTCAAGTTTAATAGTAACATGTTTCAGGATCAGAATGTGACCTGTTTTCTCAGGAAGGCAGAGGCTGCAGCGCAGAGAGGATTTGGTCTCTGCCTTACAGATGTCCTGTGACGGCCAAGGGATATAATGATAATCCCTGGAGTCAAAGTAAAGGAATTATTTATCTGATTCCCTGGGTAGGCAGGGGAGGCATCGTGCTGAACCCCAGCAGGTGATGCCAGCTTCTCAGGAGCTGTGTGTCCACAAGAATCAACCTGCATCCCTGTAGAGAAATCTTGCTGGCTATTCTCTCCATGTATTTTCAAGACTTCTGGCAAGTTTTTCAATCCAGACACCTTTACCATCTTCTTTTCAAAATGAAGTGTTGTAATACTAATTAATCTGTAGGGGATAGGTCTGGCTGCTTTAAAAGCACAGCTCTATTGTGTATGTTTGAAGCATACTTTTAAAGAAAAATCTTAGAGTTTTACTTTATGTTATCACTTCATTCTAGCCTATGACATTTTCAGCTCTGCACAAAGGATGTCTCCCCACAGAATGCGAGCAGTTCAGCTGAGTTACACATTATAAAACCCTTCTATTTGTCACTGCCTTCGAGCCTCTTCAAAACCAATTCTGGTTAGGATACATGAATGTAAAATGCTCTTGTTTCCTAATGAAACACTTTGAAATGCACTGCAGGAGAAGTTTGATTTTACCCTTCCACAGACACAAAGAGGAGTTGTCGCCTTTCAATGTTCTATCCTGAAAGATGAATTCCCATGAACCACACAGAACTCAGGCTGCAAGAAAGAGAAATACAAACTCTCTTACCCATCCCTTTCAACAAAGCTCAGTCTAGAACACAAAGAAACGAAGGAAACATTCAATAAAAAGTGATTAAGAGGGGAAAATCCTTTTAAATAACAGTATCCACTGAAATTAATCTCCAACCATATCACAGCAGAGGCAAACCCCACTCACATCTGCCATATCTAAATATACTATCAGCCTCACATCTTCTCCCAACTGAAGTCACAGAAATCCATACACACTATCCAAAAAGTTATTCAAACAACTGCAGCTCAAGCTGTGACTTCCATATGTAGGTATGATACGCTGTGCTCCACTTACAAGGATGCCAAAACTTAATTATCAGAAAAAAAACCACAACAAAACGGATGCAAACCCCATCATGGTCACTGCTAAAACAAAGGTAAACCCAGCATCTCTGCATCTGAAATAAACTGGTTGGTGGACAGAGTGAGACTAAAGTTTGGAGGGACTTCACACTTGGATTTGTACCCTTCTACATGCACAGCTGGCAGCAGCGGAAATGGAGAGATGGGCATCCTGTGCTGAAGACTGCCTGCTGTGAGCTTGTGATTGACAAATGCCTGTGCTTGTGTTTGAGCTGCCTGTCTGGCAGTTATCATGCACTGAATCAGTCACGATGCTTTGCCTGGGAGCCTCTAATTTCTGCTTCATTTTTTGAAAAGCCAACCAAATGCCACAAGTTGGTGCCAACTTTCAACAGCTTTGTACAGTCCCACATAGGACCACACACGAGTGGTATGGTCAATTCACAGCCACCCCCGCTTCTGCACTTCTAAGTGAAACCAAGCAACTGAACTGAAACTTTCGAGATCAGAAGTTAAAACACTGCATGCGAAAAAAGGCATTACATGTTTTGACTTTCAAATATCTGAGCATTGGGAAATTATGCTGGAGCAAACGTCCAACAGCACTGCTGTGAACTGCTCACTTCTGAGTCACACACCGCGTCCTGGAGTGCTGTAGACCTTCAGGTCATACATTTCTAACCTGATCAAGGGAACACCGTGACATTTCATATGGTGATGTGCTGATAAAAGCTCTCCCATGTTTCATTGCGTAAACAGGTATAGCTGTTAATGAATGAATTCAAGTGGAGGAAAAAAAAAACATTGGCGAGAGTGGAAACTTGGCCCCACATCTCCTCTGACTCATGATCAGTCATGTGAATGAAGCTGTATTAGCACCCACTGGCACGTGGGGTTGTGGCAGCTACCAAAGGCTGTCAATATTTTCTCAATATTCACTTTTTCCTTTCTGTTTCTCAGTACTGAGAGTTTTTGAGGCACTTCTGCTTTACGGCCACGCAGCTAATACCATTACATATGCACAACAGCATTGCACATCAGGCACAAAACAGGGAGGAGAGGTCAGGCAGCACCTCTCTGCCGATGGCACGCACATGAACGCTGCCATTTTCTCCTCACCTCCTGCCATCCAAACACGACAACATGTTCAAAACACAGCGAAGCCGTAAATGCAGCAAGCTGTTCAAACACGCCTTGGCTGCAGATAAACCTTACAGAGAGTGTTTGGATTCAAGTGGGGCTTTCAGCTTTTGCACGCAGAAGGGAGTGATGGGATGGAGTGGAGCTCTTTGGGGTGGCAGGGAATACTTGCATTTAAGTGAGCAGGAAAGTGTTCAGAGCTAAGTATGAGAACTGTAACCATGCTGGTAGAATAAGGAAGAATTATGCTCTTGATCATATTCCAGGTTGCTGATGTTCCTGTTTAGTTTAGAGCTACTGTTTTACCTATCATTAGGATTTCAGAGGTGCAATTAAAGCTTTATCACTGGCATCAAAAGCAGCAGAGTTGGTTCAGTCCTGGACTTCTGCACACTTTCAAGTACTGTACACTCACCAAGAAGAAAGCATGTAGTTCCTACAAGATATGGTTTGCAAACCTTGGGTTGAATGCATGTGAGAATTACCAGCTTACATTCCAGGAGCACAACCCAAGTCAATCATAAAGAACTCAGAAAGTGAACCTTTGCTTTCTCTGCAGAAAAGTAACGAGAAACAGAAGAAAACCTACATAAAAATCAGACTCTTAATTTCAGCCAGAACACTGTCAAATTCTGAACAGAGACCTTGGATCGTTATGAAAAGTATAATGGTGATGATGATGATCATGTGGAACGTGAACACTCAAAATGAGTTTCAATTTGGCTTAATTTTATTTTTAAAACTAGATTTGATGGCAGTTTTCTATCAGCTCTTCTATCACAGCAACACCTTAACACCACCAGAGCGAGCACAAAACAGGTGAGTCCAAAGGGGATTACACCATGGGATTTGGGAGGCTCAGCTCTGTTCTCAGGTTCGCCCTGGATTTCCTTTCTGACTTCTGCCAAGTCATTTAGTCTCTCTCAGCATCAGCAGTGTTTGAGTCTGCCATTCAGCTGTGAATTGGAATCAGAGACCACGTACTACTAAATATCTGGGAACAAAAGCCAGGTAGCTAAAGCTGTAGATTCATCCACATTTGAATCTGCAAGTGAGAACTGGAGTCATAGGAAGAGAGGCTGGACCTCAACCTTGTCAGAAAATGTACTGCTTAATTCCTATCTATTCCTCATGTTATGTTTTGCCAGGTGTCAGCCATAATTCAGCTGCAATTGGTTTTGTATACTTGTATTACAAATACGCTATGCACCGTTTACTACTCAAGAGCAGTAACAGCTATTTGGATTTATACAACGTTTTAGCATTTCTAGTGCTTCAAAGGGCTTAAGAAAAGGAGATAACTCACCAGGACAGCAAGCCAACCTATCCATTACAAAACAAATAAATCAGTTTTAAGGTCCAGGCTTCAAAAGGGAAACAGGAGATTCCCCATAACAATCTCTGTGGGCAGGAGCTTCTGCAGAGCATGAGCTGAGCGGCTGCTGCTGCAGCGTCCCTAGGTGACACATCATGGTCTTTGCCCAGTGTAGATTAATGAACAGCAGGGATGGAAATGCTAATAATTAAGAAAAGGTTAAAATGTTCACACTGTGTGAGAATGGTACATAAAAGGATACAACTGCTAAAAAAAAAAATAATAATAATAAAAAAAAAATCACTGCAGCAATGCAGATTTTTTTTTTTTTTTTTTTTTTTTTTTTTTTTTTTTTAACCAGATACTCGATTTCAGCTGGGAATATATTAAGAATAAGAAGAAAGGAAATCTCAAAGAAGAAAACCAATGCAAAACAGTCAGTGAAAGCCAGGCAGTTCTGTGGTGTGGAGGCACTATATTCATTATAAACTAAAACTACATTCTGAACCAAAAGCCATCTGAAAAACAAATTCAGGGAAACATCCAGACATGACAAATCCAGAAATTACCATCTGAAAATTATTTCTCAGAAAACTCAGGCACTTCTTTGTACGAACAGTTTGTGCTCAGAGCAGCACTTGTCCCTTGAAACGCTCCTACTACAGCTCTACAGCAGACTAAGAAATGCAGGGCAGAATTGCCAAGGCATGCATTTAGTATCTCTGGCTAACCCAGCATCACATTAAACACCCAAGTGATCAGCTCTGCATCCATCTAACCAGTCACTTGTGTATTCACTGGCCATGTTTCCCTGCCCAGCACGCTGCCTCTGTGCAAAGTTTCACACCCAAGCTTCCCCAAGAGCTTGCAATAAGAGCTTGAAAATTTACCCTCAGTTCTTCATTTATTTAATTATTTAAGACTTCGGAACTTTCAGCTCACGTAGGTTAAGGGTGGCCCAGCTCCACCATTTAGCAAGGATGCACTTGCCAAAGCCTCTCCTGCCAAGGAGGAGCATCAGTCCTGCTGCCACATACCAGACTTTTCTCTTTCCTTTGCAGCTTGCACAGAGATCAAGGTCTCAGAACGTGTGATAAATGCTTCTTTACACCCCACAGGTCAGGAGACCTTTCTGTTGCTTCAGAGCAAACACTTAAAGAGCAACAGCAATAGCCCCGGGCTCAGCTGCCTTTAGCAGTACGTGACCAGGACTGAAACACAACCACTCCTCAAGGGTCTCAGCTTTGGACAGGCTGGAAAATCACTGTGGGTTTGTTGTTGCTTTCTATTTTATTTAACTGTGGTGGGTGTTTTTTCTGGTCAATTTCAGAGTACATTTGAAAACAGAGAGAAGAGAAAGTTTCCCGATACAGATAACCTGCAAGCGACCAGGTCAAAGCCCCAGCTTTAATCTCTCTCATCAGGTCAAGACCTTTCAGCTGCAGGAAAGAGAACGAGCCACAGATCCTCAGACAGTTCCTTTGAAGCCCTCCACCTCACAGTGATTCTGCAACCTGCACTGGCAGCCCAGACCGCACCCCCTGTGCTCACCAGGGCTGGCAGTTCCACACTCCAAGGCACAGCCATGTCCTGATGTGGTCCTCTCCTTTCTCCATGTCTCTACTGATGCTTTCAGATGCATGATTTACAGATGGCTGTACCAAATCCATTCTAGTTAGTAACATTTGTTTTTCTTACATGTACATAATTCACTGTAAACTGACTGCTAAAATACTAGTAGAGATCACTAACTGTCAACTATACCAGACTTCCCATCTTCTATGATGGACATCAGCACCTGGGACCCTGGTGAAGGATATGAATTCACCTGAGCCTCAGTTTACCCATAGTTTGAATTGGTACATTCATCTGCTGAACATTATTCAGAATTTCTTTGAGAAAGAGTTATTACGTAAAGGAGAGCGAGTACAAGTTGCACACTGGGAACTATGTGGTTCCATCTATTAGCAGCACCTCTAGCAGGTTGTAGAGGTTCTCTGAAATCTGGACAAAAAGATGTTACAAGGAAGCACAGAGAATACTGGTAAAGCCCCCTCTGTATGCACTATATAGGTAATTGCAAATCCAATTTACAGCATTGCACAAACCACATAGGGAATGAACATATCAACTCTACCACACATGCATACCACAGATGTCCAAGGAATTAATAAATATAGATTACTTCAATAAGGCAATCTTAAAGATACTTTTACTGACAGCACTCCAAGCTCCAGTCAACTTTGCTTCCTGCTACCCCTGACCTGCTTTGGCAACACGAGGTAAGGGAGGAACTTGCTACTGGTAGTCGAAAGGCAGCATAAGGAACAGTGATGGTTCTTCTTCTAACAAGTACACTGGGATTTTATTATCTTTTGTTGACTACCGTTTCCACACGCTTGTCTGAGATTACACGCTTATCTGAAAATTTTATTTTTACACAGAGTTAATTTCCACTTTCATAGCAATTATTATTTGCAAACCACTAGACTTGAACACAGAAGCCAGCATGTGAGGAGGTTTCTTTGAAGATAATATTAGCACTGTAGCAGAGAACATCTAAATGGAAAGCAGTGCCAGCAGAATATGGATAGTTCCCACCTGACCAAGGGATTCTGCTTGCAACTGGTTTTCTAATCGCCACAAATTCATTCTCCTTTTGCTAGCTACAGTTACACTATTGAGACCTGCAGGTCTGATTTTTCTTTTTTTTTAAATCCCTTCCCTTACTCTGAATGGAGTTCATTTTTAATGTCTACTGCAGAAGGCCAATGTGATACAAAACCCCAAACATTTCACTACTCATGCAATCTTATTCATAATATCACATCAAATTGCTGAAGTAGTACCATATGGCACTTGAGCACCAAGCCAGAACAAGTTGTTCAGCTTGTCATAATCTCAAAAGCTGCATGAAACTTAAATAATTTCTCTATGAAGTGGAAGATCTTTGGGTTTAATAAAACTCATCAGAATTGGCTTCTGCATTTTCCCCCTATTATTTTCCATGTTTTTTCTGATTCACATTCCATTTCTCTGTGCAAGCTTTCAGTTTAAGTGGCTACAACTACAGGCCTGAAATGCTCTAAAAGCATCCTGACCGTACTTTCTTCTTGATCATTCATCAAGACATTGAATGGATAAACATCTTTCTCAATCAGATAGATATATAATTATAAATATAGCACAACCAGAAGGACTGAATGAAAAAGATTAATGAAATCTCCCTCACTTTGATTAAATCCTTAAAGCAATATACTCAGCTGCAAAGTGACCACACTTCCTTCCATGCTGCCCCATAAGAAAGCAATGCAACCTTTCAACAGTACTGTAGCTGTGACATTTAACTGGTACGTGTGTCCAAGGAGAGTCAACAGTGGGAATTTCTCAAGTTTTCATCACAGAGTGCACTGCGTTTACTTTCTCAATTCCCAGAGTTATCCCAAGTCCACTTGATTTTTATTTCTTTTTTTCTATACTTATTGCTCCTGAAAACAAAGGTTTGGAACGAAGTAGAAATGAGGACTGGAAGCACATGAAGTAGAGACCTGGGGTGAGCTTACAGCTTCCTGAGACTGCGCCCGGCTCCCGAGCTGAGCAGTGGGATCGATCTGATCTGAGAAGGAGAACACACACAGGGAAATGATCCCAGGATTGCTCAACAGAACTGCTCAAAGGAAAGGCTTATTTTAGCAGCTGCTTGATCAATCAAAGAGTAAAAAGGACAGCACCAATGAAGCGGAATTTCCTAGCATGCTTCACATATGGGATTGGGACAGCAAGGAGATTCTGCTGGGAAACATGAACTGGCACATGCAGCACAGAGACTGCTACTACACAACCTTTTGCTTAAAAATAAAATATAATTGGGACAAATCTTCTGGAGCTAGCATGTATTGGGAGTTTCCAGAAAAACATTTCTATAATGGTTACATATGTGATTGTTCTTTTTTTTTTTTCCTAGCTATACAGAGAAAGCAACTTGTCATCAGCCCAAAGGGAAAAGCACTTGGCTGCAAGGGGAAAGACAGGACTTGTTACATCTGCAGCTTCAGAGAAGGAAAGGAATAGCTCTTTAAAAAAGCAAGACATGCAGAGAATATCTGAGCTGAACAAGTGGAAGGAATTGATCCTCCTCTTCTGATGGAAAGCTGTGAAAAATAACAAACCCCTCAATTTCAGTACACATGAAAACAGCTATCAGTGGGCAGCAGCAGCCTGGCATCCTAGCCCTGACAGCAGGTAGGGACAAGATACAACTTGGTGTCCTGCTCCTGCACAGCCCCACAATGTTCACTCCTGGACACTCCACGTTGCTATACTTTCTCTTAACAGCTTCTACCTCTAAGGATCTAAAATGGTATAAAAAGTCAAGAATAATCATTCCCACATTATTTTTCTTAATCCTAAGGCTACACCTCCTCACAGAGCAGAGAAGGGAGAAATGGTCCCAGAAGTTGGACATCCACACATGGAGGGGATTTGGGCATAAGGCAGGATCTGCTTAGACACTCAGGTATTGGATTCCCCTTGGCCCTAAGGAAAGCTACACCACCACTAATTGACTGTGCTTTGCCCAATCCTCCCCTGCAGACAGCCTGAGGTGTAGATGCAGCTTCCACCACTGCAGTGCACCTGACACAAAGAAATACAGGAATGTGTTTGTATCTCCTGCAAGCACTACAGCATTTCTGTGCTCATCCTAGAAATGGTGATTTAGGCAGGTGGACACTGACTAAGGGCCAGCAAGTCACCTCCACGTTGGCACTGCAGGTTGGACGCTTGGGAACGAGCCCTGCACAGGGCAAGGGTTTGGGGCAGCTATGGAAGAAGGGAAGCACATTTTGTATGAAGAACTACAGGAAGGCTGCAATAAAAGGGTTCTGGAGTGCAGATCCACCTATGGCCTCTCAACAGCCTGGCCCCATCTTCTCTAAGTACAGCATCCCACGATTCAAGCTTTATTAAAACAAAACCAACAACAAAACAGTAATAAATTAAAAAAACATATCAGGATAGTGTACAAAGGCAAAAGCAAAATTAAATGTTGGATGTGAGCTTTGCCATGCCTCAGCATAGGGCTTCTGTCAGCACAGCTGAAGGCAACACTCGAGCACTCCATAGAAACGCAAAGAATCAGGCTTGCAGCAGGTGTACTGGCTTCAAGAGCCCCGACTACACAACGTTTTAGGTTATTTTAAATGATGTGTTGAAAGCACCTTATCCCAGAGAAGAAAAAGGAAAATGAAAAAGCTGTTGTGTGTAATTAGCAGCTCCCTTTGATGAATCCTTTCCAACACCACCACCTTTGTGAGAATACTTTGCTTCTTGAGGAACAGTTTTGATGTAGCCAACATGGGCAGAACTTCAGAACGGGATTATGAGAGGCAAGATGAACTGTCAATTACAACATGCATTAAAATGGGCCAGAACACTCTCCCCAGTCTGCGTTAACTCCTCAGATGCCAGATGCATAATTATAGTGAAGACTGATGCAAAAGGAAACCCAGGCTTTGCTTGCTCCAGGACCACACCATTCAGCAGTTATTCAACTCTTTCAGTGCTATGTACTTATGAATACCCTCTATCCAATTAATACCCCATTAAGCTGCACGCCTGCAGTGACTTTATCCTCAGCCCACTGTATAGTAGCTTTTAACTCCATAATACCCTAGCATTATTACAATATTAGACTACAAGGGATTGATCCAAAGCTCACTGAGGTTAATGAGGGCTCATTAAATTTTGAATTAGGCCCTCACTGCTCAGCAAATACAAAGTAAAGTGAAACAGAACGTGTCAGTAGAGATGACAGAGGGCGCGGTAAAGTTTAAGCCATAATACTGAATGCTGATCATGACAAAGCTGGGCAATAACAGGGAATGTGTGTGGAAAGCAGCTGTGGGAGAGCATTATGCGTGTTGCACCCTGTATTAAGCAGCTTAGATTTGTGTCTAAATAAATAGATATTGTCTGGTCTGACTCCAACGTGATTTTGCCATCATAAACTCAGACACAGCACAATATTGACATTATAGCTTTTCTTTAGATTTTAGTCTTGAATTTCACTTGACGAGTATGATACTAGAGACTTGAAATCAGTATGACTCCTTCCCTAATTACTGATTAATCAAGAGCTAAGGTTGCTTACAGAAAGAGTCGTGGGGAGAAGGAGGAAGTCTCATTAGGAACAAGAGGGTGGGGGGAAAAAAAAAGCAAAAAGAAGAGAAGGGGATACTTCAACAACTGGATGGATACAGAAAAAACTGATTTCCTAATGGCGTGTTATACCTGAATGGCAAATTTTATACTAATGCCTAATTAAAAAAAATAATAAGAAGAAAATTCTTTTAATAGTTGCAGATACTGTGGGTTACGGTTAAAAAAAGAATAATAGAAACTTTCTTTTTGGTCTTTTAATGACTTCCAAAATACATACATGCTGTGTCACTCCGTCCCTTAGGTGCTCAAAAGAACAGCAGCTGTTTCATAAATTTTGAATTGCCTTTTCCTTTAGCAAACACAAATCTGCACCAGAAACATAAAACTGACTGAAAAGGATTCGGCAGACCCAGACTGTTGCTGGAAATGCTTCCTCCGATATTTAAACTCCTCTTTTAACAGGAGTTTCCCTGCAAAAACAGATGCTAACGAATAGTGTTTTTGCCATCAAGCTGAATGTGAATGCTTTGGTGCAGTGTATTTTTTTCCCTGGATACATTAGAGGGTTCATTTTCCATCTCTGAAAGGAAACTGCCACCTTGCTGCTTCTCAATTCTGTGCTTTCAAATAATAAATAACTGCTATAATCTTCTGCTAAAGATCTATGTGCTGATGATGTCTGCTGCTTTTACTCTAATTTCTTTTTTGTTAGATGCAGCTGAATGTTATTTACTGGTAAGTAAACCGTGTCATCATTTCACTGCAAACCACACCACAGAAATCATTAAGATGGCCAAACATTTCAAAATCCCTGAAGAGAGCCATGGATTAAGCAACATCACTTTTTAGTGCTGATCCTCCATGTTATTTTCTCCCTCCTGTCTCTCCTAATACGTCCCTTTCCAGTGCTGTTACTTCCGAAATACCTCCAGGTACCTTACAGTGCTTTTAGCTGCCTCAGTTCCAGCAGCAGCTCTGAGTCCAGCAGATGGGATCTTCTGCTGGATTCCTCCAACAGGGCACAGCAGCAAGCTGCAGCTGTACCACTTGCCCTGGCTGCAGCCAGTTACTGCAAGGAGAAAGCACTGGTCCTGCTGCCAACCTTCCCACGACGTGACATGTGTCTCTTCGTTCTCAGATGGAAATGACAACCTTGCCCAGCACTTCTTCCTTAAACCACTGCGCTTCTTATGACAATAAAATCAGCTGCTTTGCTTAAATAAACATTACAGCTCACGAAGCCTTGAAGCACAAATCAAACAAGTCAACTGCAAAACAGCCTGAAAGGGCTGTAAAACCAAGGGCAGGTGCAAACTCCTCCTCAGGACATTTAGTAGTTTGATTAAAATCAGCAGAGATTGCCAGTGAAAAAGGAGTCCGGAAGGTGAGCCATCACTGTAATGCCTGCCAGCACTATGGCATTTAAAGATCTGTTAATATTTCCAGCATAAACTTTCAGTTTGGGGATCTCATAACTCAAGTCATAGAGGCTTGGACCTGGTTTCCAAAACCTAACACCCTAAGTAGAATTGCTCGGGTGGAGCTCTGTATGGGCTGGCCCTACTCATTTGCTTTACTGTGATGCAGTTGAACATTCTGGAATCATAGACACATTAAGGTTGGAAAAGACCACTAAGATCATAGAATCCTTAGAGTTAGAAGGGGCCTTTAAAGGTCATCTTTAGTCCAACACCCCTGCAATAAACATGGAAAAAGATCCCCGAGTCCAATCCATCCCACCATACCCAGTGACCATAACCCTCAGTGCCACATCTGTAGGGTTCCTGAAGATCTCCAGGGACAGCTACCCCACAACCTCCAAACATATATATTTATAATGCTGTAAACTTGATGGAAAGCACAATAGCAGCAGAGCAGCTTAGACCTAGGCAGTAGCAAAGGAGGACATGCGCAAATGCAACAGCTGTATACACAGGAAGAAGAAAAAAAAAAAAAGGAAAGAAATTGCTTACCTTTAAAAAGCCTCAGGAACACAGGGATCTCCAGCAAGATACCCTCATCTCCATTGCTAACCCTTAAATGAGGTATGGGAGGTTCTGGTCACTCAGGTGCACTGCACCAGGGCTGGCCCCACCTTCCCACCAGGTGCTCAATTACTGTTTCAAGCCATGACTTAGCATTTCTGACACAATGTTATATGTAAAACTTTGGTCAGAGCAAATTTGCTCTCCTCCCAGGCCTCCTCTAGCTGAGCCCTGCACATTCACTCACCCTGAAGCTCCTTACCAGTACATCTCCCCCACACTCAATGAAGCACAAACAGCCCCAGCTCTTCCTGGAGTCTTTTTCCCTCTAGACACCCTCAGTGTAGGTCAGCCAAAGCTCACCTATTTCATCCCTAAACCTGCTACACTTGTGGCCATTCCCTCTGCAATGCTGTGCTTAATCTGGAAAGCAAGCACAGGTGCTTTCAGGGGATGCATGAGTTCACAGGTTGCAGGAGATTCAAAGGACTAACAGAAATTCATCTCTCTTTAAGCAGTACAAATGATGCAAAATCAAGGTCTACTGGCTGGCTTTTCAGGGCAGGCTCCTGGCTTGGTGTCTGTTAGACAAAAAGCAATATGCTTGAAGGGAATATGCAAAGGCTAGGATGTGTGTACAGCTGGAAGCACGATCTGTGCGCTTGCAGAGAAATGTAAATTACATCAGAATTGTAAGGAAAACCATAAGCATGGCCAGAGAGGTTGGTACTGCAAGATGCTAATTGCTTGGTCTTTATCCAGTGAGGCACTGCTCACATCCTTGGCTTTCTGTCACTAAGTAGATTTAGAAGAGCCACTGGAACTATGCAAAAGCTCAAATTTAGGCACGTACTTAAAATCTACGCTGAACATTGGCCAAAATGTGCAGTACCATCTGCAGATACCCAAACTGCCTTGGGCAAAATGTTTGCCTTAATGTAATCCAAGGTTTTGTTTGTTTGTTTTAAGTTGTCTAAGTGTTTGGATAGGAGGAAAATGTCCTTTAAATTAAGGGAATTGGCAACAAATATGAATCTTATTAAAATATGGTGATTATTAAAAATATGGTAAGAGCTATGGAAAATACAAATAGCAGAGATGAGGCTTTTAACAAAATTATGGCAAACGGCTGCACAACCACTCTTTGCTGCCCCCTGATGCAACCATGGCTGATGCCTCTCATCAGTCTGCATTAGACGCAGTTGAGAAAGGATTGAGATGGTGACACCCTTCTGTCTGAAAATCTCAGCAGTTATAAATAAAACAATTAACTGCAGCAGTGAGAGCTAAAATTTAGCTCCAGAGTAAATTCTCCAAAATCTTCAAAGCTGCCATCCGAAATTCCAGAGTGCTGAATGTAATTCTTTGGAGGTGCAGACTAGCAGGAACATATGCAATAGTGAGGAAAGAAATAGTGTGCATGTCTTTTTTGCTTCCTATCATATTCCAGCTTAATACAGTGAAAACAGCCTAGCTGCCAAGGTTATATCTGCACCCCTACTCTGCAAATCCAAACTCACACCCACGCAGCCCTGCTTATGTCTTTGGGACTCCATTTCAATTCATCAAGGAAGCCAAGTCCCACAGTAACCTATTACTAATGTGGGTGATGAGTATTAAATAATGAACTGTTGCAGAAGAGGCACATTGCAAGTTCTTTGTTCATGTCTTCGGTTTGCTTTTTCTTCATTATTATTATTTTTCTTTGGAAAAGGCACAAGGAAAAAACAACAACAACAAATCTTCTTAGCAAATAAACCCACTGTTTTTACAGCATACCCCGTCTTTACAGATTTTCAATAACTTTCATGAGCTGTGTACATTAGCTCTGACTATGCCTTCCTAGCTTTGCTTCTATGCTAATGACAGCCATACCGAGGAGCTATTAGTGTTATCTCACTTTCTGTAGAGGATGGGGATGTGACAGTATGCTGCAATATGTGCAGTGGGGTATTATAGCTAAATACTCTTTGGAGTATTGATGAGCTATTTTGCAGGATGCCTGGGACGACTGTTCAAGGCTAGAGGTAGTTATCTCTCTGTGCCTCCTGTGCTTCCTATGTTTTCTGTTCCCGAGGCGAACTCAAAGCAGGAGCTAAAAGGTAAGGGATGGGTCAGGGTGGTGGCAAAGATCTGCTTCCATATGGAAAAATACCTAAGTGAAGACTGTATGCATCTAATTCTCAATTTTTACTATTAATTAAAAGTGACACTTGGCATTCTGGCCACAAATAGCTATTAGGATATCCCTCTCTGCTGCACCCTGGAGGTTCAAAATGACTTCCTAACTGTTAACACTTTGTAGGTGAGGTCAGACCAGAGGTCTGTTACCGGGATACCCACTCTGTTTGACTGCCTGTGCCCAAATTTTAACTGTTCTTTGCTCTCCATAACATGCCTGATTTTTATGCATGCAAACGTAATAGCTGCTTTTCCTTTCAAGGAACACATGTAGGCACCAAGCTCAAAAGGATCTGTACCAACATTAGGTAATCATCCATACACGTGTCCAAGCTTTAGGACACAAAGTGCCAAGCGTAAGCTGACCCTGTACTGATGGTACCTGGATCCTGACATGATTTTAACCCACGCTACAAACAATCAAACAAAAAATACCATCCCAGGGCTTAAATCTGGAAACTTATCAATGAATTTTGACACTTCTGAAATTTTGTGCTGACACTTCTGCAATCTGAATAGGAGCGGTGTCTCATTGCTGCCAACAACTTCAGAGAATCTCAGGTTTTATGTCATATGGAAATTAAAAATAAGCTTTTTTTTTTTTTTTTCATGCCATTGAGAATATATTTAATGACAATTTCCAAATAACTTCCAAATCACATGGCATTTTAATATTTAGTGGATTTTTTTTTATTATATACTGGGGCATTCTCCCATTCATGTTACTATTCCCAAAGACTTCTGGAAAATGGCAAAATCTCAAAGCAATATTTTTAGCTCAGCTGGGCAGTGGGACTTCCTTGATATTTGTCTGCAAAGTGTCAATCACCTTAAAATCCCAAACTCACTTTTGACAGTTCTCCTTGAGTAAGTAACAAGGCTGAGCTGGCAAAATGAAATTCTTCAGTAAAATACCGACAAATTCAGAACCACAAGGCACAGAACTCCCCCTCAGCCTGGATTTGAATGCATAAATAAATAAGGTTCTTGCATTTACTTCTGCTAGAAGATTGTATTATTCCATTCTGCAATTATGGAAAAATGCAGAGTAGAGGCAAGATTTACGGTCTGAGTTTTTGCTGCAAGACTTATGTCAGTAGAAAGGCATTTGTGCTCTTGGGAATCAAAGTTAGATTCACCCATTTGTGGCAGGTGTTTTAAGCACTCAGCCTAACAATCTACCCACGCATGGCACTACAGCAATTCAATGACTAAATTAAATCTCTGAATATTAAATTAATGATGGAAATCTAAAATATTAATATATTCTAATTGAATATTCTCCGATAAATTATCTAGGCATTCTCAGCAATTTGATTTTACTTTCATTTCTTAAGGAACTTTCAGCTGCATAAATACAGCTATTAAAGCAATTCAAAAAGGGAACATTTTCTGCTCAGACAAGAGAACTCTAAACACAAAGAATCTAAAAATTTCTTTCATATGATTGATTAAATCATAGAGCCCAAGACAGCTGAATCATTAAATGACTGCTTTCCTTCAGTCCCTCTGGCTTTAGCAAGGACAATATAAATTCCCCATGGGTCTGAATACAAGGAAATACAATATGTATAATTACAGTATAGGCTTGAATGCTGCTGTAAGAGATTTTCAAATGGAGCATTTATGCTGTAGCTGCACTTTCCAATCCACAATGCTGTGTGTGTGTGTGTGCATGTAAAGCCCATAAAGCACTGGGCATCTGCTGTCTCCGACCTAGATTCCCAAATGGAATACGCTGGTGTAGCCCCACCAGCTTTGGCAATGATGCACGAATTTACATCAGGATCTGGCTTAGTATTTCTGTGAAATGATGGGAGAGTTAAGAATGACATCCAGCCTTCACACACCAGGAGAATGCAAACAAAGGAATGTAGTCTGAAGAAAATATATAGTGTGGTTTGTATTTATGAATCTGCTCTAAGCTGCCTACTTATAAGAAATTTCAAAAGAAGCGTCAAGAGAGCATTTCTCTTTCTCCCTTCATCTGGAGTGAGCTGGTCCTGTCCTGATGATGCACACACACAGAGAACAGATCCGTACCAGAGCTGAGACTGCAGCAACACTCGCTTATGCTTCATGAAATGTTTTCCTGCTAATATTTCTCTGTTTTCAGGCTGGTTTGTGCCATGCAATCTCCCATCCTTCAACAGCCTTTCAAAGAAAGGCAGTGGCTCTGCAGAGCAGCACAGTCTGCATGATGCCCCGCATCTCCACCCTTGGCTTGCTCCTTCTCATTGCTGCCACAGTATAGAGAAAAACATCTAATTTCCAAACTTCAGCTGGTGACGCTTGCAGGGATACCAAAGACGAGATGTACAGAGTTCCAGAATCATGGTGGGTTTTTCTCACTGTTTGCAGTTAGAGAGGCAAAAGAAACACCTGTTCTCATGAAGAAGAAAGATCTAGGCCTATTTGTAATCAAAGCTGTCCATGCGTCTCTCAGGAAAAGTGAGGTCTGATGTCCTTTGGGAAGCATTTGCGAGGCCTTTTCTCAACAAACCTTCTCTCACCACAGACAGATGCCATCTGTCTTGCAGCTGGGAGTTAATGGATTCTGAACTGCCAATTTCACAGCAGTAAGCAACGTGGTTGATAGAGGAGGCATGAGGGATTTCCTACAATAAAACTATTTAAAACAGTGCAAAGGTGCATGCTGAAATATCTGTGATGAGCAAAAGAAACAGCAATATTGAGGTCTGACAGCCTGTGCCAGCTGGGATTCCTCAGCTCAGTGTACACCTTGTGTGCACCTCCAGTACCAGGATTTGAGACTTCTGAAGAACTGTCTCACTCCATCTATTCCCCATGCCAGGACAGGCTATGGACCCCAAACAGGCTGTACAGCTCCTGACTGTGCTATTAATTCTTTTCATATGGAATATCCAGTTTTGCCATATAGCTTAACATGTGCTAAATCCATTCACGAGTCCACTTTTGGGGTTTTCTGGCACTTCTGAAAGATCTCTTCCCTGCATTAACATGCACTGTGCTGTATGAAACCCAACCAATCAACGGCACCGCTGCCAAGAAACAACGCAAGAGTCCTCAGGTATATTATATTCCAACTTTCCAAAGCACTTCAGGACATTCTGATTAAATTTACATAAGATGCAGACTTCCTTCTTGTTCCCTGTTACACACATTAGATTGTTTCTAGTATTCTTGTGTCTGAGATTACCAGCACTGGATAGGAGCAAGCATGCTGTGTTTGTAGCACGCAATCAAGCAGTTTGTGAGAGCACCAAGATCCTGTCTTGGTCATCTGCAGTGGATTTTCATGCTGGTGTAATGAAAATAAACAAGTTGTTTATGGTAAGAGATCTCAGGAGTAAAAATTTAATTTTTTAATTGTTTAATACAAGCAAGCTGGGAAAATTAGGGCCAGTGCAGATAGAGCTGGAGACAGGCAGCTCCCAAGAGATAAAGATGGAAGTCTGGAGCATTCATGAAGTAAGTGCTGTTGCAGTGGTTGATAGAGGAGTCCATCATCTAAGCTTGCCATGACCAAAGGCTGTTCCTCCACAGCACTCTTTGCCATGTAAATGAATGGCTTTCATACAGCCCCTGTGTGACGGGCAAAGGCTTTAGCCTCTGAGACTACCTCAATATTTCCATCAGAAGAAGCTAGAGACTTGCAGGTGGACCCCAAGCTGAGATACTAATCAAAGTTAAAAAAAAAAAAAAAAAAAAAAAGAGGATGAAATACAGGATTAACTAATAGATAATTAGATAATAGATAATTAAGAATTAGCTACACATGTGGCTAAAAAGAGCATGAGTCAGTGAGAAAATAAAGGGTACTCAGCAAAGAAGCGACTATTAAATATTTTATCTCAGTTGATCAGTGTGCTGTATGAGTCATTTGCTCAGGGAAGGAGGGGGATTTCATATTGTTTTTGTATTTTTAATAGGCGTTCTTACGGACCTCATGGTTATAATAATGAGAGTGCCTGACAATTAGTAATGAAATTATCCTCACTACAGTAAAATATTTCACAGCATGTAAAATGCTATTCCTAATACAAAGGTAGAAGTTAGGCACAAGGAAATTAAGACCATGATTTTCATAAATGTTTGCAAAATAAATATGCATATTTCAATAAAATTGATCACATTTTTTTTCAGCTTGAAGACAAAACCATAATTTGCAAAACATCTGTGCCACCACTAAACCATTACTTTTACTTTATGCACATAAGATATTTATTTATACTCTGATTAACTGATCCATTATTTGTATCTACAAATAGAATTTTTTCAGCATCTGAAATTCAGAAATTCCTTTTTTTTTTTTTAATATCTACTATTTTTCTTAAACACGTTTCCTAGTTAGTGTGGTTGATGCATATGGGCAGACATGGATGTTCCTTTGAAAGAAAAATAAATACCCTGTAATTAAGGGAAGATTTTTTGGCAGAGATAATGTTTTGACTTTTTTTCCCATTTTTTAAAAAGATTTTCATTTAATGTTTTTTATCAGAATGAAATGCTTTAATGAGCACAGAATTACTTCTGATCGCAGCTGAACCAGATAGGGCTGCGCTCTGAGGTGTGGAGCTGCCATCAAGCTGCATTCACCTTTGCTATGATTTAAACTTCATTCAGGCACAGCCTTGCTAAAAATACTGACAAGTAACTAATCAACTTCCACAAAATGGAATTTTTACCTTCACAATGGGAAGCAGGAGTAGGAGGGGAACCAAAAGATTTGCCTATGCATTTCAAATTAGTGTGACCTATAAAAATGCAACCACCGAGTGGTACAATGAAAATGTACTTCTGGCAGGGCTTTTTTGTTTACTTTTCATGCCATCTTTTCCTTCCATGTAACCACAACCACACGCATGGTGACGGAAGGATGGGTTTGCATTAGTTATACCTATCAAGTGTAAATACAAGCAGGGCCTTCCAGACCACACAAAGTCCAGTGTCCAGGACCTAGCATTAGGTTTGAACACTTTATGTAAACTAGCAGAGAAAACTGACAGACTTCTTTCCATACAAATCTGTGCTGTAACTTCACATGTGCACTTCGAGCTGCAGTTTGTGAGCAGATGGACAAAAAAAATATTCAGTGCCCAGTGAGCAAAAGCATGGGAAATCAGATCAAAACTGTTACCTAGATCTTGGAGACAGCAGAATGCTCCAGGGCAATCTGAAGATTATGTGGATGGAAATAACCAGATAGTGCTGGTCTTTGAAATGTCGATTTGTCCTATTCTGGATAATTAAGGAGTAAAGCTTAGCAGGAAAAGCTATAACTCCTGCTAGGAATCACCCAACCTTCATGTTCAGGGGCCAGCAAATGGGCCAGTTGCTACAGATGAGCAGAAACTCGAACCAAGCCTGAAACATCAGGGGTTCTCACGCTTAATCAAGTTGCACCATTTCTACAAAGCTATGATCTTCCCTGTCATTACAATACTTTCTGCATGTCAGAAGCAAAGGAGAGCAGCACTTTTAAATCATTTTTCTTTCCTACCCCATTTTTTATTTATTTTTCGGTATATCCACTAGCATCTATATTTAAAAACCACATTGGAATGTATTTCTGTGACAGTCTGGGAGCCCTGCATTTCCAACAGCTGGGTTATCTTTCCAAGGTTACTGGCAGTTTAAGTGATGAATACCAATGCTCCCGTACTGATATAAAATCTAACATTTTTCACTCTCACTAATACTCGAGTGTAGCATTCCTGAGGTCTCCTGTTTCATCCCCAGTGCCACAGAGATTTCAGTCCTTATAAATCAATACATTTGCCATGGTACAGTGGTACCAAGTTGTTCTCTCACTGTCTAGTCAAAGCCCCAAAGAAATCAGTAGGGAATGTGGCAGGGCTTAAGTTCATTTTGCTAGTAGCCCTCTTATTTTTCACAGAAATGCAGGAATTAATCTAAATTATCAATACCTTATTAAAGGTATCTTTGACACATTCAGTAATTCTCTTTAGACATCTCTTCAACATGTTAAGACAAAACTTTAATGGGTCACTCCTTACCCAGCACGGCTGAACACGGAGATTCATGGATTCCTTTCTATAGACAGACACAGAAACATTTGCCACCTAATACTTTTTCATTTCTCGTCATATTTCCCCAATTACACAAAGAAATGTCACCAACAACTCCAGTGTACCCATTACTCAGTGAATGGAGCACATGCCCCTTCAGTCACTACAGGAGTCCTTGCAAAGTTCAACTGAACTTCTGAAGGACTCAGCCAGCTCACTGTGCCCTCCCAGACATCGGCTCTGCAGGAAACTATGAGCTAATCCATGGGAAACAGATAATGAGAACCGCTCATTTGAATCTAGGCACTGTTTCAAGATGATGAGGTGAATTTCCTGAAAAGGGGTGCCAATTGCACACCACCGTTCCTCAAAACGAGGTCTGAAATTTTACATTTGTCATAATTTTCTTCCAAGGGAAGAGCTGAAAAATTGTGCCAGGAAATTCTTTTTTTTACATCCCATCTTTCTACCACTCCAAAAACTACAACTAGAGGAATATCAACGTGTAACTGTGTGTGGCAAATGCACGTCAACAGCAAAAATATACAACCAAATATGTCTGTCAAAGCCCTTTTCCCTTTCTTTTTATGTCACCCAATAACCACCGCAGAAAGCCACACAGGCAAACCTGATCTTGGTGATCGTCCTTGTAAAGAAAGAAGCCAGCAGCATGCCGAGGACGAGGGATCCATCTGCGGCGGCATGCAGCCAGCCTCCTCCAGCCCTGCCACACATCTGTGCTGGGCTCAGGGCAGGAGGAGAAGGACGTGGCACCCTGCAGCGCTGGGTGTCACCAATCCCAGCTTTACACCTGCAGCCATTTGCTGGATGACAGCATGGGCAAAGTGCCATCTTGGCTGCAACGCCGGCGTCTCCCGGGGGACTGGCTGGAAGGAGGTGATTAGGCTGTTGTTCAGTCAGGGGAGAGAAATGGGGACAGTTTGCTTCAGAAAACCAGTGCTTCAGCAGCATGTAAAAGGAAACTTCTCCTGCACGAGGAAAAGATCTTGTGCATCAAGCCAGCCTTCCTCTGCCATGAGCTTGGCCTGCACCCATGACTTCCCTCGACCCATTGCAAGACTACCACGATTGCTATCTCTACTTATTTCAACTTACCCGGACGAGTTGCTGAGGAAAAGGGCCCCTTGAATTTTCTGGCACGTTGATGGGGGGGATGACCCAGTCTCGCTTCTGTCTCCGGAGGCCTTTCACGCTCTGGTGTTGGCGCCAGGGGAGCAGGGTGTCACTTTGCTGCTGTGCCAGGTCCATGGGTCCACTCTTCCTTCCCTTTGGCTGTTTTGGAAGCAAAAAAGCAAACCCAGTTAGCTTCTGCCTCCTCATTTCTTAGGACCTCTCCCAACAGCAGCGCTTCCCTGCTTGCAAATGGTCACATGGAACTGTGAAAATTATTGTTATTAACATGATATATTCCTGCATCACAAAGACACAATATGCTTTACTGTCAACTCAGCTGCCACTTCATTTTCACAGATATATGGAGCTGTCAGTCTCAAATCAAGATGCCTCCCAGAATATATCGTCTTCATTACACCAGCTGCAGGGAGCTTTAGCAGCACACTGGGGCAAAGAAGTTCCTGCAAATTTCTAATACATGCAAAACAAAGAAAAAAAAAAAGAAAAGAAAAAAGAAAAAAGAAGAAGAAAATTCCTTTACTATACTATAGGTTCGGGTTTATAGCACAAAGTTACCCTGCTCCTTGGTGTTAGCCAGGTGGCCCATGGTTCTGCAGGTGCATCTGGCCAAACCAAACACAACAGAACCAGAGGGAGAGTAGCCTCTTGGCTTCAAAGGCGGATGAGTTCAACTTAGTACTGCACAAGGAGTGACTTTTTTATAAAAGCTGGGTTTTGAATACAAATCTCAAATACGTATCTCTCCATGTAGCCTGGAAAGTATCTCAGTCAAACAGTTTTCATGATTTGAAGTGCTTGTGAGTCATTCTTTATGATGCTTTTTTAAACAACTGATTCTGTCCATGGCAAACTTTGGTGCTGGTCACCCTGACCAGAGGGAGGTTTGTTTCTTGTCATTGTCTCCTGGCTTAGAAGGCCTCCATCCCATAACTCTGCTGGAATAAACATTCCCACTTTCCCACATGCCCATAAATTAGGGTGACTGACCCAACTTGGCTTCCATCACTGTTTCCTTCTCTCCTCATCCCTTTATGCCTTGGAAAGGCTCTTGACTGTGCAGTCTTAAAGAAGCAGACACCCTCCTACAAATCTTTACACCCCAAACACAAGAACACCATAGAGCACTAAGAGAAACACAGCAAAGTTTTGTTGAGGTCCTTGCAATTTTATGCTATGCTAAGTTTTAGTTTTGCTCCAAACATACAAACTCAAACAACCAACACATATTTGCAAGCAATTATTTGTAAGTACTGACTTCAGCAAGAATCACTGCTTTGAAATTTGTAGCGTGATGTAAGTCCATCTAGCAGCACATTTCAGTAGTTCTCAGACTGGAAGTGCAATGAAGCAGGCAGCCACCTGAAAACTAACAATATCTGCAGCTCAGTGGTGGCTGTGAAGCTGTGTGGCCCTTCTGCATGCTGAGAGCTGGATGTGGCAGCGAGGAGGCCATTCTCACAGCTGGGCTGTGGCCCTGATTGCTGGTACCTGTGGAGCGCAAACAGCTGCTGGCTGCAGCTACAGGAGGCATTTGTGCACAAAAGCAGCTATCTTTACTGCAGACCTTAAAAATGAGCCACTTAGAACAGAGGTGAATTTTTAGAGAGCAGATAAATGTAGTCTTTTTCAGTCATATCTCTAGCCATGTTTCTCAAACTGTCTCCCATGCTAATTCACACCACCAATACGACTGGTGTTTTGTGCTCCAGCACTGTTCTGTACACCTTCTCCAAGCCCTATCACTAAGTTGCTACAAGATCACTATGCTATTCTTCAATATTTAGAAGCTGTTCTACAAATACTCAAGTTTGTAATGAACAAAGAAAGAACATCACGCTCCAGCAGTGGGAGAGTCTTTCAGGATATTCAGGATGTGGTAGAGACCATTGAACTCATCTTTCCTATGGGATGCAGTGTGCTATGTCCAATAGCTTTAATCTAAAAAGGGCTTTATCACCAGAAAGGTATCTTTTCTGAATACTGATGTAAACCATGTTATCTCAAGAAGATACCCAGAAATGAACGTCAGCGTGAAATAGGACTAGCAGACATGAGCTACAGAAAAGTGGATATCCTCCTTCTTTTAAATTGGCTTGTGATTCCCATATGGGGTTCCTTGGAGAGCAGGTATTTGGATCAGTTTATATAATTGGCAAGTGAGCATGGGGACAGATTATGAAAGGATGGTCAAATAATTTGTGCACTGCTGGGTTTACACAGTGGAATGAGTCTGAACTAAAGACAGACTTGAGAATTAACACGAATCCCAAAGCTCCATGTATACTGAAATAATTAGTGTCAGCTCAGCAAAGCAGTACCAGCCTTTTTAGTCTTTATGAAATATTTGCTGGCAGGTGACTAGACAGTGACTAGCTTGCTTGTCACTCTTGATGATGTTTTCCTGCATTAGAATAAATCATCAACATGACTCTGAATTTGATATGTAGAATTTCAAAAGCGCCTTGCAACAACAGTTTGTTGTTTTTTTTTTAAAAAAAAAAACAACAGCTCTTTTTTATCTTCATTTTTCGACGATGCATTCTCATGACCTTAATTTCTCTGGTGTTGTTTAAATACGTTGTACATGTTTTCTGCTGTTTAAAAGCTGTGAGACAAATACAGTAACAAAGTCTGGTGAGTACAAATGCCAGAACTATTTAGATCTCCAACTAAAACATCCAAGAGCATCTCTGGGATAATAGCAACAGCTAACCATGAGCCCCACAGAACTCCCCTGTACTTCTCAGTTGGCAAGTACCTAAAGTTCAACTCAAAAGCAGAATGTGACACCAAGTTAAATTAATTATAAAGTACAGCTTCGAATTCTGTTTCTGCTGAATAACAGTTTTCACTGTGATAACAACTGCTGCCTCTCTCATGGCCTCACTGGCCATATGCTTTCCAGATTCCCAGGCAGAGATCTTCGAAAGATAAAACGTTCCTCTACCTTTTGTAGTGTCATCAGAACACAATCTGTCCACAGTCCTTATCACTATCAACTGAGCACCTCTAGTGCTACTGCTTTATTGTAGTTTCCTCCCATTGCCTTTGTGAGGTGCTTTCATTCCTTTACACGTGGAGAAACGACAACAGGCATTCCAATAAAATAGAAGTCCACAAATTCCCAGCTCTCCACCTTGTGCCTTAATTACTGGGTTTCAGGAAATATGAGATCCCCCAACATGTTCTGCACTCAGAAGGGCCATGCTCTGTGCTGGGATCTGCTCCCCTTGTGCTGTGCTCAGCAACAGGACAGCAGCAACACCAAAGCATTGCTCTGTTTGCATCTAACTGCAGGTCCTGCTGCAGGTCAGTGCAGTCCGCCCCTCAGAGCAGGAAAGCCATGCACTGACACAGTATTTAGAGGATGTGACTGCACAAGTGGATTTTTCTAAGTGTGAAATCATCCTCTCTGCACCAACAAACATCACTGACAGTATTCACAAAATGCCTCCAGCATAACCTACTGTGCAGCACCTCCCACATCTCAGGTCCATACATGAGCACAGGGAAGACAACACCTGCAGCTCCTGATTTTCCAGGTGAGCTGTAGCCCTTGCTATCTCGACATCAAATTCACTAGAGTTAAGATTAGAAGTAGTTTCCTTGCATGTCAGGAAATCATCCGTCCAGACAGCACTGCATGATTTGTCTGCTTTCCAGCATATAACTTTGGTTTTAGGCAGAAAAAAAAACCCCAAAAAACAAAAAAACAGAAAGCAGATCTTCAATACAAACATCACATGCTCTGACCAGCTGAAGAGTTACACGGTCTCCTCAGACACAGGCCAGGAAGACTATGTTGCTGACCATGATTCCCAGGCCCTAGCCCAAATAGTTCCAAATGCTGTCAACAAACCAACACAGTTAGGCCTACCTAATATGTTTAGAACAACAGATTTTGGTTTACATCACCTTAGAGATATCTCATTATCTTGGCTACACAGGGTATGAAATCCAAGCTGCAGCACCACAGCCCATTCTGCTGTGAGCAGCAGAAGAAATACATGCCAAATGGAAAATTGCATCTACTTTCTGTTCTGAAAATGACATGGTGACATCTAGAGTTTGTTACAACATGATCAAACATGGAAGCCATGAGCACGGTTTTTGGCAATACAAAGGCATGATTCTATACTAAGAATTTAGTAATTATGTCTGTCTGTTAGTTTAGGCTAGAGAAATACAGCTAAACCATTCGAATATCTTCAAATTCAAGGAGAAAAAGTGATTACAAAGTGTGGGGTGAAGAAAAATAACAGAGATGCTGAGATATAAACTTCTTATGGATTTGGATTCAATATGATTTAATACCTTAGTATTCATATCAAGGTAAAATATTTTAAAGCTTGCTAATGAAGCAATGCAAAGCATGCATTGCTACCTGTTTTACTTGAAGCCTACATTCTGCAAACCTGGGATCATCTCTTTGCTTGGCTTCTGATGGGCTTGTCCATATACACAAATGCACAGCAGAGATGTAGGTAAATCTTGATAAAACCATTGCATTTTCTGCTAGTGAAACGCTTCTTTCTATGAAAAGTGCATCCACAATATTCATTATGAGCAGCTGCTGGGCAGGGAAAGAGCCCCTCAGAGCCCATACTCCTTGTGTTTGATCAGTAAGTCATTAACGTGCTGAGGACTAACTGCAGGGCAGGTTGGCAGTATTCTCTTGGCCGCTCACCTGTTTATCAGGAAGGCTATCAGTTAAAACCAACTTGAAACATACAGAGGTAAACTCAAAACCTTTTACTGAAATGGCAGGTCAAGCTCTCAGAAAGAAATGCAAGGTTGCAGGCAGCACAGTCTTATCTGCAAGGACTGTGCAAAGATCTTTACTCCCAAAGGCTGCTCCATGTAAGGTGTAGACTTCCCTGAAGTCTATGCCTGTGACTTCAATGGCATCTTACAGGAGTAATTCCAATCCCTTTTCAGTCTAGTGTTGTATTTAATGATGATAAATACAACTGGCTGCATTTAGAAGAGGATGTACATCTAAACCTCTAGGGACTGCTGGACTTGAAAGGTGAATGGATTTAGCAAAGTTTTCTCAGAACAGCTGAGGCTTTACAGTGCCCCAGCTGACTCCAATTGTGCCACAGCACTGAGAGCTCATGTGGCTCCTGGTCTGCATTCAGCACTGGCAATAGATAGTAAGGCAAAATGACCATCTAGCTGCTGGCTAGCTGTAAGCCTCTGTTCCTTCAGTCTACAGCTTAAGACAACCGATTTTGGGGAGACTCAAGCTCAATCCCTCCTCACAAAAGAATTCACAGAAAGAAGAGGACTTGGGTTCCCTATAGCCCCCAAGCCCTAATACCTCTGTTAGCGGAAAGAAGGCTGCAAGCAAGACGTCAACTTTCCACTAGCCCACAAATAAAACCAGTGAGTGTGAAGAAATACCAGCTTTCACCTTCCGCTACACTTAGCAGTAGCCAGTCCCGCCAGCTGGCACGTCTCCCCTCCCAGCCAACCTGCCTCTGATATCCGTCAGCCTCTGGCTACAGAGACATCTGGAAGTTATTATCCAGCAGAGCGTATCACAAACCCATTTACATAATATAATATCATATTTTGTGTTCCTGCTTAGCTGAACATTTTGGATCATTCTAATGTTTGGGTAAATAAGCCACCATTCTCTGCATATAAATAACAGTGTGTCTTTGGGAACGTTTGTTAGAGATTATTAATTTTATAGGGCTCAACCCGCAAAAAATGGATGAATGCTCCGGATTCAGCACTAACATATATTATTCTTGCATTTGAAATAAAAGCTAACTGTAATAGGTGAAGTAATAAAGCCTTTCTTTCCCAAATATCAATGTTACTTATGATTTAACTTGTTTTATTTATACGCCAGTCTTACTATTAGAGAAAGTTTAGCACTTTGCACTAGGCATTCTTCAGGAAAGAAATAATACTTGGATTGCTTTGTTTCAAGCATCACTTCTAGCCTTTAACCGAGGCAACTTGGTTTTAATTCACTTTTATCAATCGAAGTGGATATAAAGACATCTTTAGACCATTGTTCAAACATTCACCTTCATCTCCCTTATCAATACACATTTTGAAAACTTCTCCTGTTTTCTACCACAAAAAATCGATTTAAAATATATAATTTGAAGCATTTTCACCTGTTTCCATGGTAGCTGGGAAAAGGACAGGAGAGAACGGTATTTACCAAACAGAAAATAAGACAATGAAAATACAGCTCAGTTCTTTAACAAAGGGAACACAAGAGCACTGCTAAATAAACGTTTGCATGGATTCTGTTCTTAGGAGACAACATTTTGCTGACATTAGGGATGGCAGTAAGGATGAATGACTTTTTTTTTTTTTTTTTTTTTCAAAATACACAATTTTCCCAGTTCTTGATCTTTTAACAGAAAGAGATACCTCATTTTGTGTTTTCACACAGCATAACGAAAGGGCTGCAGAACAAAAGGCAAATTTATTTATTTTAGGGTAATTGATTCTTTTGTATTTAGGTCAATGCTGAATTCGCCAAAGTTGAAGGTAGGAAAATATAGTTTTAAGTAAAGGAAACATCTTATTTTAGCCTTTCTTTTATTGCAGCTTATCTCTGTGAAGGTATTCCTTAGGAACCACATGGGCAGGGGACCATAATCCGTTTTTCTCCTCATTTCACCTCCTAGAATTCTGTTATGACTATCTCTATTAGCTCTATTTACTAATAGTCGTAAACACTGTGGTAAATTTAATTGCAGAGAGCTTCATATCAAGTCCCACTGCCATCAAGGCATAAATTGCTATTCATGACTGATTTGTGTCAAAGTGTTCTGAAAACTAGTGTTTTAGCAGCAAGATGTTCCAATGCGTGCAATACTTCAGCAGGGGCATTAATGTGTTTGCAGAAAAGCCACTAATTGACAATGAGACGTGATTTTGGCAGTAGACTCCCACTTTAAAGATAATGAACAGTGTTCAGATACAGAGGAGAACCCCCTCTGCTCCTAATACTATACTAATAATTTCTGGTATAAACAGGGATAGAGGGAACCAATCCTGATAGGATATTTCAAGTGCCAGATCAAGCTGTTTGATCATCATGACTTACAAAAGCAAGCAGTGGAATCTCAGCATTTGTGACCTTTCACAAATCTGGTTGCGTATGGAATGAAAAGTCAGGAATGTTATGTTTGGTTAGGAACTCGTTAAACAAAATTACCTCTCCATTTATAGAAACCATACAATTACAGTATAAAACATTTTAATTAAATCAGCTAGTTAAGCAAGAATTGCTTTTTTTTTTTTTTTTTTTTTTTTAATCAGTTAGCAGTGGGGCTGCATAGAGCAGTTCACATTAAAGTCAATTAGTAAGAAAAATTGTCAGATTTGGCAAGTGCATGAGCTTCCAGAATACATCAGCTGACAGGGAAGGAAAAGTTTGACTAAAACCTAACAGAGTTATGGCCCGCAGAGGAGGAGAGCAATGTAAAATGCACACCTATGCACTGGGCATGGCAGACACCATGCCCTCTCAAGGAGTCCGTGCCAAAGCTGTGCACCTGCTCATATGTGCACTGCTCCTTCATTTCTGAAAGATGATGCATGCTTGCAAATTGAGGGCTGTGAGGAACACATCTGGCTTTGCAGATACTGGAAAATTTTATCCAGCATAAGTAATAAACTGTGATTGGAGTAACTGAGGAACCAAAATGCTCTTCAGCATTGTAGGGCTACAAGGGATGGAAAAAGATGAGGAAGGACATCAGGGAAAACGAGGAAGTTTTCAAACACAGTGACCACAACACTCACACTTGTAAGTCAAAAAGAAAAAGATCTCTTTTCTGCAGGGTCTTTACCGGGCAACTAATGAAATAGTAAGTCTGGACCCCAGAGAAACAAGACATTCACCAGCTTATGGCAAAGCCCATCAGTTTGCCACAGAATACTCCTATTCAGTACAACAGATGCTGTTTAATCTCTTTGATCAGAAAACCAAATGAGGTTGGTGGTGTAAATAAGGGCTTCACAGATGCAGACAGCCTCCAACAAGCTTATGTCTTCCTGTTCCATTCTCAGGGAGAATCACATACCAAAGCAGGCACATAAGAAATCCTTCTGCCTTTCATGGAGTATCTTATGGTTTCAAACACACAGGTTTCAAACATCTGTGATACCTCTCTTGACACTGCCAGGCTCTGAATATTATGAGTCTTCAATGAACAGAGGATGACATCATCCACTAAGCACAGCTCTTGATATGCTTTTCTTTCTCATTTTAAGGCTTAAACATCTTATCCCAACATGAAAATTTCTGATGAGGCTGTTTCCTTGCAAAGCTCCCCACATCAACTTGACCTTTTCACATTCCCTTTGTAAGATCTAATCTTGCAATACTTCTTAGGTAGGATTGTTTAAGAAACATCTAAATTACTGTTGTTCCCTACCTTCTAGTGTTTACAAAAAGACACTTCTACCTTCAACTTGATGTCATTCTCATAATTGGAAGAAGCCATACATAATGCCTTCAGATCTACAAGTACTTCTCAGGAGTATGGTTATTAAATTACAGAATATTATGTACTGTTCTGCTTCTTACCTTTTCAGATACCTATAGGACAGAAATAAAGGCAGTGGATCTTGGCATATATATTATTAAGTTAAAGAGCAAAACCATACTGCAGCTTAATATTACTCTCTTATTCTAGAGGTATCTTGCTAAGAAAAAAAAAAAAAAGCATGAAATATCTGGGCTGGAAAACCTCCTATACCCTGATAGAACTTCTAATGAGTAATTTTATGGGCAACACTTTAAAGTTTGCTCCAAAAACCCATTTCTTTACTTCCAGAACAGCCTGTTATAACTGTACTTCATCACAGAAAGAAGCAAGAGCAAATCTACACCTTAACAAGCCTGTGAAACATTTTAATCTCATTTTTCTAAAGCCATAAAGTTCAAAAGATACATGAATTAAAATAATCATAATGAATTAAATGTAACAATATTCCTTCTCTTCATAATGTTTGCAAGTAAAGATCACAAGAGATTTAAGAGATCACAAGCACCACTGCTGCTTCACACAAAGTGAAGCAATTCATTCTGGTACTTCTCTGCACTAGCAGGAGAGTTTGTCCTTTCAAGTTATCCTTTGGTTATTTGAAGAGCCTCTTGAGAAAAGCCTGTTCTTATTCCCCAATATTGGAGTGCACCTAAGTACATGCTTAAATGTGAACAAATTCAATTTACCCCCATTTCCATGACAAAATTTAGGCTAGTGCTTAGAAGCATGGCCAGAGGCAGTATTTGAAAGCCCACTGCTGACCCATCAGCAATGACCTCCAGCTCAGCCCACAGCCACATTGGACACTCAGGTCTGATGGCTCTCCTTACTCCTTCAGGCAGCAATGCCAAAGAGAAGAACAGAAAGCAGCTGTGCTACCAGCTGACAAAGGCTTTCTTAAAACAATGCGCTTGCACAAAGGCAGTTTTGTCTTTTATTCAAACTTTTGTTTACACACAACTGTCAATGAATTACCACAGCGATGAAGAGTTTTTTTTTTAGGAGACTGAGTCCAAAACAGTTTTTGTAGCAGCAGTGAGACTTGAGCAGTTAGCAACAAAGAGTGTGAAACCAGAGGTCAGAAGCTTTGATCTCATGAGGGCACAGCAGACATCACAGGCAGGCAGCACGCAGCAGTCCGAGGGCTTTGTTTTATCAGAAAAGACTTGTTTCTGTGTAGGTAGTTCAATCCTTGCGACTTCTTTTTGTTTGAAGGAAGGCAGATCTGGAGTGAGTTTCACTTCAGGATGATCTTTCTAGTGTGGCTTTGAGCCTGACCCTTGGTAAGATGCTGACTATTTAAGAACTAAATGCAGCGAGTGCAGTGCTTGGAAACTTCACATAGTGGGCTGATTTTCCAAGGCAATGAGCACCTGTATGTCATATCTTATCTTGGTTTCAGTGCAAGACAATGTGATTGAGTGCACCTGAAAATCAGGTCAGGAAAGTTCACATGTTGTCACAAACAGCACTTCCAGCTCACGCGATGATTAAATGCTAGATGTTCAAATTCACTTAAGCATGAAGTCAGACAAGTTCACCTGACGTGTCTTCATTAGACTTCCACAATTACGTGATCAGTCTCACTGGTAACAGTTATATGATATTAATTTATTAATTTACCCACAGAAGTGCTAGAACAGAGCAGCCCCAGGGCACCTGCTAGACAGCATAATGAGCTGGTTCTGAAATCATATCTGCATATGGCCACAAGAAAAGGTAGGATGACAAATACAATCCTTTTCCTTCAGCCCCTCTGTGGGGACAGCACAACTTGAAGGCAAACCACTTCACCTTGATGCCATGCATCATACTGTACAGTACAGAGGAACGAGAGAACAGAAACAAACTGAGGCAGCTTTTTCCTCCCCTGCCCATCTCTCCCACTGGGCACACGGGCACCCACTTGAAAGAGTCAGAGCAAATGGGAGCAACAGAAGCACAACTCCTGCTTAAGCAGTCATTTTCTTCCATCAAGGGAAGGATACGTCTTCATCGCTTCCTGCCCTGTGCAGGGCATCCTGGCTAGTGCAATAACTGAGGTCATAAACACAATCGGTGCTGAATAAGCCTTTCCTTGCCTGGAGACCTTTGTATTTGTGATCAGCAATAAAAGGCTGTATTGGAATTTAAAATCCCAGCTCGGTAAAATGCCAGAGATGATTATTTAAAGGCTTTAAATCAAAAAAACTGGCTGTAAGAATCACATTCATATTGCATGGCTGTGGATTCCTACCTGAGTAATGAAAAAAGCCCCAAATAAGATAAGACAATAAAACACAACCTGGGCTTAAGCAAGCATTGTTTTTTGACAGTATTTCTCACTGTTTTAAACATGAGCTGCATGCCCATATATTTGTGAAACTTTAATTGCTCAATTTCTAGTGATTTAACATTACTAAAATTTACATACTTCCACAATCAAAATTTGAGAAGCTAGAACAATGAGAAGAATCATGTTTGTGTAAACCTAAACAATTAGAACAGTACTTTTTTTTTTTTTTCCTAAGGTAAGTCACTGGCAGAAAAGGCAACCAGCATCCTACATGTACTGAATATATCCTGCATCTCCAAGTTCCTTTCCTGTCTTTTTATGATCCCGATTTTAAATCATGGATTGAGAAACAGGAAAACTAATAAAGAAGATAAATTTGCCAGAGAACTAACCACACAAATGATCAGATGCAAGCAAGCACTGAAAAATGAAGTCCAAAAAGAGCGGCCAGAACTTCAGATGGGACACATTAGTACTGGGAGCAGAGGATGCTGATTAGCAAGGATTGATGAGTAGAGACTGGACTGCATGGACGTGGGGATAGTGCGGAAAGTGAAGCACAAAGCAGTGTGTGTGCATTTGTACACTTGAGATGACTTGAGTTTACAAGTAAGAAGCAGAGGGCATTCTCCAGACTGAGGTCTTAGCAATGTCACCGTTAACAAACAACCTTCCGACTTGTGGTTAAATCAATATCCAATTGTTATACATAATAGCCTGCACTCTTAGGAAAGACATCACACTGCTAATTCCAGATAAGTCAAGTCTGGCCTTACTTTGTTTTCTTCTGGAGCATTACCCCACTCAAGTTTATCTTTCATAAATGCTGACACAAGCCATTATGACTTAATATTGCTTCATAAACAACTTTCTTTTCTTTCTCTTCTTCATTCCAAATTATACCCACAGGTCTGATTGATACTTTAAATTGCAACAACAGACAGCTAGACAGGTATGCTGTAAGAAACTTTATCTTAAGTATTTATTGTTATGCTAGAATATCACTCGGTTTTCTCTGGGGTAATTCGTCACTCCTTGTGGGAAATATGTGACCTCATTTGCATTTTCTAATTGAATTGCTATCATGTTTCCTGCAAGACTGAACAAAAAAAGTTCCTAGAGTTACTAACACCATTTGCATTAACCAGAAATAAGTTTATCTGAGTATTTTCTGGGGAGGAGGGGAAAATGCATATTTTATGGTATCTAAAGCATATATTTTAAATATTTACCTTCTTTACCATCATTTCATCCTCCCAGCATGAAGCTTTATTGTAGTCATTAAGGTTTTTTTATTATAGCAGTTGGGAGTGAAATTTTGCAAATTCTCCCAGGTTATTCAGTTATTGAATGCAATTAGCACACTTATAAGGCCAACATTAAGAAGGAGGGAACGCTGTTATTGTGTTGGACCACTCACCATCATAATGCCAGCTTAAACAGAGAGAAACTGCATGGCTGTGGGATCTGAGGCACAAGTGTAGACACAAAAAAAAATGCTTTTGCTATGAAGGCACACAAGGGGATGCCTATCCTGACAGCAGCCATCCTGAACCGACTCACCACCCACCCTGCAGACACACTGGCCATCAACAAAGCTCTCTAAATCTGCCATGGGAATTTCCATTCCTATATACTGCAGTAATAAAGGACCACAAACACAAAGAAAGATGTTTTTGAGGGTCGTATCCTCTGTGCCCCCCAGGAAGCAGACCATCACCTCCATTCTGCAGGTAAGCTATAGATCAACTCCTATGTTAACTTCCACTATAACATTCCTTCTGTACTAACTTTTGCCATATGTCTGATAATGACCACTCCAAATAGGATAACTACATCTTAATGAAGCTTTAATTCTTGGGTAACTGTAAACTAAATTACAGAATCACAAGGTTGGAAATGACCTTCAAGATCATCTAGTCCTACTGCCCTCCCACTACCATCTCTACCACAAGCACTAAACCATATCTCATAGTTTCTCATCCAGACACCTCTTGAACATTGCCAGGGAAAGCAACTCCACCACCTCCCTGGGCAGCCATTCCAGTGCCTGAGCACTCTCTGAGAGAAAAAGTTCTTCCTTATGTCTAACCTAAACCTCCTCCAGTACAACTTGTAGCCATTTCCTTGTGTCCTATTTGTTGGCTGGGAGAAGAGGCCAAACCCCTCCTCAACACAACCTCCCTTCAGAAGATGTAGAGTGCAATGAGGTCTCCTCTGAGCCTCCTCTTGTCCAGACTAAACAATCCCAGCTCCCTCAGCTGTTCCTTGTAAGACTTGTGCTCCTTTTCCCTTTCAGTGGTGATTCAGGAAGGAAAGAGGGGCTCCATATCTCATGTCACCCCACCCCTTCTCTCTTATACTTTCCATCTCCACAGTATGAATGGACCAGAACAGTCAGAGAAGTCTTTAAAACAATAGTGTAGTTTTGTTTGAGCCACACTGTACCTTACAAAAACAAATGTGAAATCTGTTTCCAGTAAAAGCCATGGAATGCAGCATATTAAGGTCATGGCCTGAAACATGTTGTATTGGATATTGTTGGTTTTTTTTATGTAGCACTATTATTTTTGAAATGAACCCATAACTATATTTCTTTCTTTAGTAAACAAAGGATTATTTTGCTTGCAAAAAGTACAACCATTTAAATAAAACAGAATTTAGATGCCTACTGTAGGGACTCACAATAAAGCTCCTTATGACCTTGTCATTAGTAGCGTTTTTAATATTTTCCCAGCCTCAAACTGTACACTAATAAGGCTTTTAGAAAGGAGGGATATGAATTTTAAAAAGCTCAACTCTCTTTATTTTTGAACCACAGTTCAGCTTATATTAACATCAGATGAATTTCCAATCAAATATTTTACTAAAGCACCAATGTGTACTTAGTTTTCTTCCTGCTACACCAAGAAGGAATTTAAAGCTGTATATAAGACACCTTACTTTGTTCCTTCAATATTTAATTACTTTTAGAAGGAAGCAGTATTTCTTTGGTTAGAAAATGGCAAATACAGCTGACATAACATACAGGGCTTAATTATATCTCACACAAGCCAGAATCTTACTGAAGAGCAGCAGAAATGTATTTATGTGACTCTAAGCCATGCAAAACCTCAGGGGTCAGCCCACTGTGTGACTACTAGATTTAAGACTCTCCAAGTCTTCTCTATCACGTTTCACACGTGAGACAATTCCTCCCAAATGCTGCAGCTTTCTTACACCAAGGCACAGAAAGCTTCTCTCCCTCCTTCCCCCTCCTGCTCTCCCCTCTATGCCCAAGCTCTGCAGAGAGAGCAGAGGCCAGGCTTGCAGTGACAGCCACTGCAGTGCATTAATCCAACCTGCAGCTGTGTCCAATTGGCCCTGACTGTCCATTCATAGCTGACACCCACCTTCATCCTTGCTCTACAAGGTCTTCAAGACTCAGCAATAAATTGGGTCCTCAGCCAATTTCCTGCCAATTTTACCCTAAACATAACCTCAAATCTAGCAATGTGCTTAAATATAACCACCCAGCCAATGAAGAATTGCTTTTTTTTTTTTTCTTTAGGTAGAGAGTGTGACCACGCTTAATCAGTGTTGCACGGAATCAGTCCAGATTTACACTGACAAGGAAGAACTGCTTCTGCTGAAGATGATATGGAAGAGGTGGGCCAGTGAGAGCTACACAAAGAGCAGACCAGAGGAATTAGTGTGTGTGTGGGGGAGGGGGGGAGGGGAAGGGAGGGGGAAGAGCAGTCCCTGATTTCATTGGCATTGCACAGCCCATAGCTGTATTTAACTGAGGCAATATTTTTTACACTGCTGGGCAGGGAAAGATTCTTGCTTTGGAACTACATGCATGAGACTAAGAAAGAAAGTAGGCGGCAGTAAAACATTTGCAAGGAATTTCCTACTGCTAATGGTGGTTTCCAACTAGACAAATCCCCTGGAAGCACAGACCTGATAACACAATCAATCCTATGTTCCATCCTGTGACTTCTCAAACAGAGTCAGAGGAAGAATGAAATAAGAGCTCTGAAAAGATCCCTACCTTGTGTCCATTGTGCTGCAGCTTCTCTCCCACCAGAAACCTGACGATGGCCTCCCACCTGCCAAGGGTCTGCGGATCCCAGGCGGTCACCATCAGGATCAACTGCTTCGAGGCCATTTGCACCTCGTGGACAGCATACATGGTCCCATCTGCTCTCACCTTGAAGTCCAGGCTGTTGGTTTCATACCGAACTCCCTTGTTACCGGCACAGTTATTAAATTTTACTAGAACAGAGAGCAAGAGATAGAAAAAGTGTGAGATTGGCGTGATAAGGAAAGCAATCAAATACAAGTTTCAGACGTTTAATTTTCACTGATGTCTTCTATATCTCTAATAACCATCAAGGAAATGATTTAACTGTTTCTTCGACCTTTCAGGAGCGCTCTTGTGCTTAATCTCCATTCCCTGGAGAAGTTATAAGCCATTTTTAAAGTATTTGATACAGTTTCATTAGATCTCAAACACAGCTGTTCCCCATTTCTACAAGTGGATTTCTCCCTTGTCACCATTATCTTTTAAATTCGACGGGAGTCTATTACCCACACTGTGGGTATTTCTTTTGCACGAAATGTTCTCCATTTCCCTAACCCTTCAATAACCTACTTACCAGATAGCCTATTTGCACATTCTTAACTGAAATTTAAAAGCCCATAACAATTCCATTATCAGAAATAAAGAAACAAAAAAATTAAACAAAGAAGGAAAATTTAAACCATTCTGGGGAGCGCATCTGCTGCTAGAAGCAGGTCCCCACAACCAGAGCTGCGATCCCATACTGGATAACCACTCATGTTACAGCACGAGGAACTGTAAACCTTTGATTCACAAATTGCAACTTGTCATTTGAAAGCTTGCACCATCAGATCCAAGCTCCTCATTAGATGGTATTTTTACTCTTGGCCTTTTTCGGTCAAATACATTTACAGTTTAGTTTGAAAACTGTTTTTATTGGCATTATGAAGCGTGTCACATACATTAGGCTGGAAAAAAAGCAACCCAAACTATTAGATGACAAAATTGACAAACCTGATAGAAATTGAACCTGCAGCTAATCACGTAGGAAACAAAATGGCTTTCTGCCATTCAAGTAATCCACAGGGTGGAACACACATGTGGTGAAAGAAAACATATTGTACCTGTAAAAATATCTCAAGTGAGTGTGAATTGTTACAGAACTAGGACCATTAGTTGGCTTCTCAAATGCTGTGGCTTCTGAGTGCTTCACAGAGCTCCTTGCCTGCTCTGAACATAGCAAGATCTGCTGGCCCAGGTGCTGGAGCTTCAGCAGACACTTTGCACAGGACAGACTAGTGAGGTGGCTGCTGTGGGAGAAAGAGCTCAGAGGCAGTCGAGGCCAGAGGAGCTCCTGGAGCCAGCATGACACAAACCATCTCAGTGAAGGTTTCTTGACCACAGAACTCCCTTTCACCTCCTTCAAAGTGCACCCCTCCCACATCAGGATGCTGTAAACATGCCATAACCATACATTTACAGAGGCTTTTCAGGCTGAGTATTGAGTTAAACCACATCATCAGTACATTCCTATGTGCATGTGGTGGGAACTGTTAGCTAATGCTGCAGTAAATTATTAAGCACGAACAGTAACAGTCAGACATTGATTTACAAAAAAGAAGACAGATAAAGTTACCTAGTATATATAAAAAAAAAAACAACTATGTAATGCTTTTAAGCAATTTCATTGTTACAGTCTACAGCGCTAGGCTTTCCTTAAATCTGGAGGCCGGGGAAAATAAAGTCCTTCCATTTTGCTTTGGAAAGCAGGGGTTTGCTGTCTTTACCTTTACTGTAGCTCAGCCTGCAATAAATAACCTCCATGCCTATCTCATCTGAAATGCTTTAGTCCAGACATTTAACCAGTTATCTCTGCTTTCTATCTCCAGAAGCATAACAAATGCTTTTCAGTGTAATAGGAAGCGGCATCTCCTGCATCATTCACAGTTTGAATGAAATGTTGGCCACCATTCCTCTAAGGGACAGGATATTACTTAATTGCTGCTTTGACCACAGATTGAAGCTCTTGGCATCCTTGCTTTTTAGTCACTGTCCATCAGCAAGGTGTTGATATTCAGCAGTCCGGAGTGGGGGATTTCTGTCTTGTGATGGTGAAACTCCCATCAGGCTCAATGAATAAGAACTAGTCAGCGCTCAGGATTGGGGTCAACTGGCACAAAACAGAAGGCCAAAATTTCTCATCTCCCAAAACAAGGTATTCTAAATAGTGTATTGGGGATAATCCCTATCACTGATCTGACTGCAGGAACAATCCCAGGCCAGTGCTCAGATCACACCAGGCTTTGTTCACCGACAGTAAAGACTCAGCCAACAAGCCCACGTATTGACTTCATTTAGTTTTAAGCTAGTCTGAAAAATGATTCATGAAAGCACCAAATGAGGTCAAACACAGGCAGTTTGCTGGCACCTGCAAGAACCTGGGGTGGCTTCAGGGACAAAGGAGGTGGCTGGTGCCACCATGGAGATGTCCCATGCCCTGTGGCGTTCCTCCATCTCCCAGGAACTTCTGCAAAGCTCCCTTGCATTCGCAGCTATAACAAGTAGGTGCAAACACGTTGAGTGCTTTGCTGCTAATACGGTATTTATTCTCATCTCTGCACCATCAGCGTTGTCAGAAACAGGTCACATCCGCTGGTGTATTACTGCAATCTTCTGCTATATAATGGCAGTGCAAAAAGCAACTTCCATCCATACCTCCTGAAGTTCTAAACTATTATTTACAAAAAAGACATTTGAAGAGAGAAAGGAGTGATAATGACTGCACATTAATAAGAATTCAGAGTCTTCTTTGATTTTATTGAGAAGGAAAGCAGCCTCACAGCGTAGTAAGAATCAGAGGAAAAAAAAAAACAACAAAAAACTCTTCCTATATGTGTATGCAGTGATTTTGGGACTCAAAGTACTTAAACATCTGCTTAAGACACAGCGCGTTGCTCCAATATGCTGCTCTGTGTCATATGTCACTGTGTCGACTTTTATGCTCCATTATCTAAATATGGCTACCTCTTAGACAAAGTCCCTCTGTGCCTTGCTAATTACTTCCATTAGTTTAAAACAAACTTGACTAGAGACAGAGAAAATCCTGAGAGAAATTATGTCTAATTTTTTAAACAAGCAACGTCTCCGCTCCACACTGCGTTCTCAGGTAGCACAGGTAGAGGGATGCAGCAATGAATCACGCAGCTCCACTGAAGAGTCCTCAGGAGCTGCGAGCAGAGAAAGCTTTCAAGGACACCAGAATTCCATTGTGCTTAGTCACAGCCAGAGGCTGCACAGTGCAAAACAGCCCGAGCAGCAGCAGGCAGGCTAGACCCAGGAGCACCCCAGCAGCTGGCTGCTCAGTGCTGCATGTTTTTAAGGCCTCATGCACCTATGGCCATGCCTACACTAGCAGGTGACAGCGTGCCTCAGCAGCAGACACTGAGACCCATTGTCTTCCTGCCCAGTCCAGCAGTCAACCCAACCCCAGGCTCAGCCTTACAGTGGCAGCAGCGGGCCCTACTAGTTATAAAGCATGAGTGTGAATTAACAAATTGATTTCACCCGAGATCCGTTCACCCCTGTGGCTGCCTGGTGATGTTCAAAACTCAGTGCTACCAGTAAAGCCGGTGCCTTTCTGCCAAGGCACAAAGCAGAACACACGATCACGTCCTGTCTTACGTAAAGCAGTACAACAAACACAATTGCTAACCATCTTCCCTGCTAAGTCCTCTGCTTTCCCTCAGCTTGTGGCAAGGAAGCTGTGAGAGATGCCCACAAGCAGATCTCAAAGCAAACATTCTCCTATAACCAGTGCTAATAAAGAAGCGAGCCTGGCTTTGCAGATGATTTCAGCCTCACAGGGGAGGCAATTCAGAAACTCATCAAGGCCCAAATACTGGGGACCACGGTGTTTAGCTGCTGTTAGGTATTGCTGCTGTTATTGCTCTAGGAACCATTTGTACACAGCATAGAAAACACATCTGCAACACAGTATGGATGAACTGCTCACATTTTCACCACACGGCTGCAATGGCTGACATTAATAATCCTGTGGTTGTCCTCTTTGCTTCCATGTGAAATGGTTCTTTGGAATGCTACAGAGAATCATTTCACGTGCATGTATATATATATATATATATATAAATACATAAATATACTTCCATATTTTTCTATGTACATACATATATATTCACATATCTACATATTTAATATCTTACCAGATACATATGTATGTATTGGAAAAAAATCAAATTGTTTTTCTGTTGCAAATGCTACAGCTCAACGAAAGGACATCTCCATATTTTCAAGCCCCACCTCTTCCTTCTCCTCTTTGCTCTCATGGAGACAGAAACTAAAATTTCACCCACTGGCAGAAAATTTTATTTTTTCTTTCATTCTTCAGAAAGATGTAAATACATGTAATTTGCAATTGATGCAACTCTTGACTCTACAATAATTTAACAAATAAACAAACATTGGCTCTGTTCACAGGACTTAGATCTCTCTGTGGACACAAATCCATCTTTCTCTGGCCAGTTTGAAGTCAGTGCATGAGTTTAACATTCAAAAGCGGGAGCATGAGTAATTAGGGTTTCAGATAAACAGCAGAGCCACACATCTATCATTTTTACAGGATGGTGAAAAAGAAAACTTTTTTTAATATACTCTGGAAAAATGTTCAGTGATGCTTATCGAAAGCTTGTGCTGAAAACAGCATCAAATGCCTGATGAAAAGAAAACCAAGAAGGCACCCTCATTAGCAGGCTTTTAGGTTTAACCCTTTACCCTCATCATTTTTAATTGCTCCTCTATGAAAGGAAGAAATACAACAATTTGATATATGCTGAAAAAGGTATTGAGCGATGGGAAAAAAATCTGCAGGAGTCTGCAGCAAACTGCTGGGAACCTGAGAAAAAAAACTGGGAACTTTCTTCAAAAAAAGACAAAGGGTAAAAAAATTCAACAAGTTTTGCATTGTTCCCTTTTATTATTTAGCTTGTTAAGCTAGCTGGACGGAGTCAAATGATCAGGTGAGGATCTTGAAAGACATACGAATACACTGAACTTCCTTGCCCTCCAAATGCCTGAGAAATACACTGAATTTAAAGGACTATAAATGGTATAAACCAAAGAACTGTCTTTAAGCCTTATCCTTCTGGATTCTCTGTTAGCTTCTGCTAGTCCATTAAAAAGTGCCCCCTCTGGCAAGCTGCACAGGGCCGGAGGAGCAAGAGGGATAATACTTATTTATTAGGATATACTCCTCTCTGGCACACCATCATCCCACAGCTCAGGACAGAAGCCCCTTCAGGACTCTGTTTTTCACCATGGTTTTGATTATTAGCACTGGAAAGTTGTTTAGTTCCTGATAAACTTCAAAGCAGCAAATGCATCCCCCTATTTACTGCAGTATCTCCTCTCCTCCTCAGGTCGTGTCTCTGTACACCCAGTGTGACTGTGACAAACCTGAACTATAAGCCCACCCTTGTCAATGTCACTAATAGGAAGATGGCTTAACTGTCACCTCTGGGAATTTTAGATGTCTGGAAAAGCTGCAGAGTCCTGGGGCCAGTGCAAAGATGCCCCTTTCATGCAATCTTCTACTACATTGGTACTTCTGGCCCAGTGCTTCCAACACCAAGTGCCCAGCCACATTAGCAGGTTGGTGGCAGCATTTGCCCATGTGTATCACAACAAATACATTAATGAAAAGAGTTTCTCAGCAGATAGAAACCTGTTGTCTAAGAACAGGCACCAAAATACATGCATATCACCCCATAAGCAAAGCTGAGAATTGAATCCTGACATTCAGGCCTCAGGTTTCTCATTCGAACTGTTGGAGTGCACACCCCTCAATCATCCATTAACCAAATAGAAAATACTTTTTAAATTGGAAAATGGAGTTTCACAGGTACTTCACAGAAGCGAGTTTCCAAAATTGGCACAAGGTTAAAAAACATTAAGGAATGCCACACAGCTTATTGCTGAAATTGTTTCATAAAACACAGTATGGAGAAATAGAAATGCTTTGGTGGAGTTCCAGGAATAAATATTTTATTTACAAAGTCTAATGCTGAGAGATAGGAAAGAGGATCCTCTTTCTCTTGTACTAAAAGGACAAATGTACAGAGGTACAGCAAGCTTTGACTACTAGAAAATACCTGGAGATGTTGCTATTTCAGTGTTTTGTGGAAACAAAGCTAAGCTTGAGCCAACCCACTCACAAACAATACAACATTTAAGTCCTGAGTGCTCTTTCCATCTCACTCCTACTTACAGTGAATCCAATACTCTCCTATGATGCACAACTATAGTTGCTACTCAGTTAATAAAATACTGAGCCCTTCTCCTTTTGTACCAGAAAACAATGCACAAACACACACAAAAAAAAAAACAATAGCTGTAAAACCTGATAAAACCAATGTATAATTTTCAACCTGCCATTCCTAATTTTATGGGTTACATTTTCCTACCATACACCCATAAAAAATATTACTCTAATAAACTCTTAGTGTCTTTATTTAATATTTATAGTACTGTGGGAGAACCAAACTCTCTTGGTAAAATGGCAAGAGCAGCAATTCAAACACAGCCTAATACACATGTCCCCAGTGATCAAGTTTAACGGTATGCAGTTTAAGAAAATGCTTTGATACAGAAAAAAACATTTGAAATAAAGGAACGTGTTGATTGTTATAGGACTGTATATATAAAGTGTGCGTGCCCACATCCTTCGTAAAGCATTGATTTGTAAGTGTTCATAGAATAAACAACAACAAATGAATGAGTTATCAGAATTAACAAACTGACCAACACCTATCAGCTGCTGAAAATATTCAGCATGATTTACCACTTTCTTTATGTTACTTCCCAGCATTTAATAATAAAGAAATCTGCTGGAATTTTATCTGTTTTCTATATTTCAGGTCAATGTCAAACATCACAACCAATTTTCCAGAGGTTTATTTACAATCTCTGAGCTACAACTGCTAATATTTGCCTTACTGGAATAACAATAAGTTAACGTAACAAGCTACCAAGTGTAATTATGGTCAACAAAATCTCTCTTTGTCCTGCAATCTACAGTTACAGTGAATTGTCCTGTATAGTATATGCAATAATACAAAATTCATGACATTCTCAACCCATTGTATACTTGTTAGAAGTAACTCCATGTGCCAGTCAACCGGTGACACTTCTGAAACAGCCAACAAGCAGTGGTAGGATTCATCTCCAGCAGTAAGACAGATTCAAAACTGTACATAGAGTAGTTTCTTACATTTAGAAGTGTATTTTGAACTTCACTACTTCAAATTCCAGACCCCAACCCCTCCACGATCAAATAATCCATGCAGGATTTGGACCTGTGCTACTAAACTTCTAACTGCCTGATGTTCATTTGCAGGTCGTTGTGTTTGCTGCAACTAGCACTGCCTCCAACAGGTTTTATGGGCAAAACTGCAAGCCTCTTCACGTAAGTTATTGAAAAAAAAATATACAGATATCTGTGGGTTTAGTACAGCTACACAGAAAATTCATCTTTTCATTTCTAGAGCCACCAAAATGCTTTCAACGCCATTTCCAGGTTTACATTCATTTTTAACAGCTCTTGCTTACATATAGTTCCTGTTTCCACGGCCAGATAAAATGAAAAGGAACAATAACTTTCAGCACATTGAAGTCAGGTTCCTTAGAAAGTCTTTCTGTCACCTACACAGTCAGCCAGTAGAAACGAGGAGTTGAGAGTACATTAAAAAAGATCTAAATCCCATTCAAACAAAACAAAATCAGCCCTACAGTAAACAAACTCCAATTCCCAGACACTGCCTGCCTCCTTCATACTCCCACCAGTGCTATTTTTCATTTACTTGAAGCCAATTCAACTAAAATATATGTTTTTAAAGGGGGAAAAAAAATGTGTATTTCACTTCTGGTATTGGAATTGGAGGGGAGTAGAGACCCCCTGGAGAGAAGGACTGTAGAACATGATAGAAAAGATGAATCACTGTGGCAACAGCCAGCCAGCCATTAATTTTCAGCAAGCCAGGAGTTGGTCCAATTAAAGCAGGCTCCTTTCTCTACATTAACATGCTTTATTCAGGATTTTTTTTTCTGAAGCTAAAACATCAGCTAGAGACCCCAAAGGCTTTTCTATTTAGGATCAATCAATCTACCTTGCTGCACTGTAAAACACACACTGTCAGCTCTGAGGCTAGCTCAAAAAAGAGCAACAGTGGAAAAATTTGATAAATCGACATGTTCTGGCAGTTAGTAGAGGGATTCATCCTACACTGTCACTTATTTTTATCTGATTAGAAGCCAGTGTTAGTAAATGGAATATTGCATTCTATTCTCTTCCTGGTATTTAAAATCGGGTTGGGGGGAGTCATCTGATGCCCAGTTTCCTAAATCCAAGCCAGAAGCTTGCTACAAAGGGAGACACTTCCAGATTCCAAGAGGCAGTGAGCTCACACTGGATTTTCCCCAGTACAGGAACCTGAACCTGCATCCATTAGCACCCCATGTTAAGGATGCCACTCACTGCTTTCTATGCTCAAAACTTAACCCTGGAGGTGCAACCTCACCTCTGGGTTTCCAGCACCTATTTTAGCAGCAATTGCTTTACCTGGGATTTGCTTGTTAATCAGAGAGCTTTTTACTTTCCCTCTGCACTATTAAGACATTTAAAAAATGGGCCAAGGACTGATGCCAGAAGCCAGTAAGAAGGACATCTATATGTCCTGAAGTCTTTAACATAGAGAGGGAAAGACAGCCCCTGAGCTGGGATCACTCAGAAAATTACCCCTTCCTGCAGTGAATATCATACTAAGTGCTCTGTTGACTTCCTTTATTGCTTTCAATGGAAACTTATATCTTCCACTAAATACCCCATCATAGCAGTTCCATTACAACAATCCTCTTCTGTTCTTAAACATAAGGTAGAACAAAAGCGACCTGGATAAGCAACTGTAGCTTTTGTTTGGGATGTAAAGGCAAATAAAGAGAAATCAGGTTCAGTTAACCTCGAAAATATCTACAGCACAACACTTCCTGACAAATGCTAACTTCTTGGGCAACCATTTCTGCTCTTTGCTCTTCTTTAAATTCCATGCCTAATGCAATGGAAAGCGCAGCAGCAACAGCAGAACAGCAAAATACCAGACTACAATGAGTGAAGATTTACTCAAATGCAAACCATAAGCATAAAGGAAAGAAACCACATACCTTCAAAAGACCTCAGGTACACAGAGATCTTCAGCAAGATACCCTTGCCTACACTGCAACCTTTCAGTGAGGTCTGGGAAGGAAAGAGTGGATCCTGGCTCCACACCTTCTGGCCACTCACTGCATGCAGGTGAGCTCAGCTGGGTTTGCCCTGCCTTCCCACCAGGTGTTCCATCATTGGTTCAACCTGTGACTTAGCATTTCTGCTAACCCATGCATCTATAGGATAGTACTGAGATTCACTATAGCACTAATGAGATCATTTCGCAATTAAAGGCTAAGTAGAAACAAGCCTCTCACCACTCCACAGGAGAGTTTGGGTTCTCTGATTAAGAATCAGTAAACAAACCTGTTTCAGCGCTGGTCATGTTGCATAGCCTCTCTATGATTAACTCTCCAAACAAGATGGACTAATTGACCCCATGGACTAATCAATGAGTTCCTCAGCTTCAGAGCAAAGTGCAAGTTATGGGAGTTACCTGCAGTAGTATGCATTTTAATTATTATTACTACAGCACTGAGTACATAAATCCCAGGTCACTTTACTTAGAGGATTTACCTTTAGCTCTAATGATTTTCAAAGCACTCTCATGTTTGTCAAAATGCTTACACAGAACAGATTTTAAACATCACTACAAATTTCTTGAGGAAAAAGCTACAGATTTTACAGCAGCTTAATTATAATGGCAAGATCTTATGTCATCATAGGGCAGCTTCTAGGTTCATGCAACCTCCTGGTGCAGAAGTATTCTGGGGAGAAGCTATGGGGTGGCTGGGGCTGGGAAGTGCTGCACAGAGCAGTTCTCCTGAGAGTTCCTGGGAACAGCAGAGCCTCAGCCCTGCCTCTATCAGAAGCATCCAACATTTGCAGCAAAGGTGGGAGATGGGCAACGCATAACATATGCACAACTGCAGGCAGCCCTGCCTGCTTCCACAGCCCCGAGGGTTCTTCTTTTGTCCCACATCCATCCTTTTCAACTTGCCAGAACTGTATTTGAAAGTCACAGGGAGCTGCTGAAAGATGTCAGGGAGAAAAAAAATATGTGAGCGTAGACCATTTTTACAGCCTAAGAAGAGAATCTGAAAGAGATGCTCTGACTGCAGCCGTGTCAGATAGCCTCCAGCCCTTCTCTTTTCCTGCCCTTCAAGACAAAACTTCAACACCTAGACATAGAAGCTGCACTTGTCAGGAAAAAAATAATAAATCAGACACACCAGTAAAGGCACCGAACTCCTCCCTACCGACTTGTGAGACAACTTTGGGCTTGGCTGTTCTTGTCTTCCTGAACCCAGCTGAGGGAGCAAACCTACACTGATCCAGAGAGGTCAATTACATTATACTAAATTAATAGACGGCTCAGGGGCAAGAATATTAAAATTGGAGGTTTTATTCTATTTTTTTATCTGGGAAAATTTACAGAGTCTACACAAGTCTATAGGTTTCAAGAGAGATGAATATTATTTGAACTTAAATGGTGTGGGCTCCAGTATTCAGACATTTGGACAAATTCAGGCAGCTTCATCTACAGATGCAGAAGTTCTATATTCTGTTTCTGGCACTTGGTCAGAAGGACTTGGAGAAGTGGCCTCCGTAACAGAGGGTAATAAACATAGGGGAAGTAGAGAAATGGAGTGGCTATATGGCTGGAGAGAGCCATGGTGCTCCTGCACCAGGGCCTGGCTGCAGTGTCCCCTGAATCTGTAGGAAATTCACCCACAGGTGCTTAAGACGGAGGCACACAGATGAAATCTATCATTTCTCCTTTCCCTTTTCCCATTTACCCCTTTTGCCCCTTCTTACTGCAGTAGTCCTCCCACCAAGAAAGGCAGAACGGCCCTTCCTGAAGAACAACTGTAGGACTAAAACGACCCTAAAGTTAACAGAGAGCTTGTGGCAGGGCTTGGTGTTGTCAATTAAAACAAAGAGAGACTAAAGCCAGTAAATTAGAGGATGTGACGAATGCAGCACAAAGCACTGCTGATCCCAGAAGGTATCAAATTTAGTGTTAAAGTAAAGAAACAATAGGGAAGTCCAAGACTTTTCAGAGTGTAGTGAATCAAATTAAATTGCCTGAAATTCCACATGGAATACATTTGACAAATTTCTTTCCCCCTCTTCAGCTTTCTGTTTGAGATGAACTGTCGTCTGGCAGCTTCAAACGTCTGGCACAGCTTCAGCTTCAGTTTGCTGGGGCTGAATCCAAACACGAACCTGAACTTTACCAGTTCTGCTCTTTTTGTAAACATACTTGCTGTGGCTGCCAAATGCTTTCCAAAAGCACACAAAACCCAGAATCCAAAAGGAAAACATTGTCTTGCTGCAATAAAATTTGCATTTTACCCCCCATTGGTAGCACCCGTATTTCAGAGCAGGGGGTTGGGGGTTGAGAGCCCACCTCTCCCTGTGTTTTCCAGGGATTTTGAACGGGCCTGCAGGGAGCAGGGACGCCCCATGGGATGGATGCACATCCTGCACAGTGGGTAGGAGCCCATTCCGTGGTTCCACAGCCCCAGTGCTGCTTTGTCCCAGGGCTGTGGGCAGCTCCTAACGCACCAATTAGAGACAGGATTCCTCCGGCAGGCTGGCTAAGACAAGCCATAAAATGTCATTATACACGTGTCATTGACAGCGAGGACCAGTTTAGATTACCTCTGTGAGCAGTCTCAGGAACAAATTCATTTTAAGGTAGGGAACTTCAGGCAGGGGATGAGACAGATATAAAGAGGGTTATGATCAAATTACTCCTGAGTGCAGATAGCATCAGCCTTGATATATCTTTTTTTTTTTTTTTTTTTTCTTTTTTCCATTTTTGCTTTAAAACAAAACCGTTTTTGCAAAACACTTACAGCAGTGGCACAGTCCCTTGAAGCAGGATGCATCCCTCACCAGCAGCATCCCGCCACCTCTTAAAGGAAATAAATTTGTTCCTCCTCCATTCTTCTAAAACTACCAAGCTGCATAGATGGCACAGTTGCAGAAGGCTGTAAGGAGGTACTGTTAGGATGAAGAGCAGCAAAGCCCAGAGGTGGGCTCATTCTGGCACGAGGCAGTCAGGCAGATGCCATTAGAAAAGTGTATTTTGCTGTCCACAGAACATCACCTTCATCTCTGAGGGCCACATGGAGCTTCCACTACTGCCCCAAACACAACATCTGGTTCCTATGTGCTCTGATTTATTGAGTGTCTTCTCTCTCTGGATTTTAATTATGACTAGAACTTGTAACCATTACATTTGTATTTGGTTTATTCATCTATATGTTTTTCTCAGCTATTAATTCCAAACTGAAATCCATGTGCAGCTCTTTCTAAAAATAGTAAAAAATCCCACAACGATATGCATATGGCCTTTGTTAAGGAAAACCCTCTACTAAATATTCAGAAAAAGCATCACTGAAGATAATGCTTTGCAAAGCAAGTGCTACTTGATTTCCTGAATAGGAAGAGACCAGAGAAATTGCTTCTTCTTTCAGTAAAAACACAAAGAAAATGTACAAAACTGGCTGCTGCTCCTAGCATTAAGCAGCATGTTAATGAACAAAACTCACTTATTACTGCAGCACTCTGCTACAGGAGAGGTCTGGGGGGTGCTGAATCACTTCCAACAGTCAAGTGTGAACGTTTTAAAGAACCTATAGGAGGTGGCACTTTTTTAGCAGAAGAGAGATACCAACTGTGCCTGAAGAATAAAACATCCTTTTGCCCCCGGGAAACAGGCATGCAGTAACAGATGCAGTAGTTAGAAGCGTTCATACGGAGAGGTTTTTGTTTAAGGTTGTTTTTTTTTCTGATGAAACTCTTGATCTTTCTGGGTGTAAGTTGATTTAGAATTGACTTTTTAATTTGTATGGCTGAGTAACTGCTACCACAAAAGAACACGCAGTGCAATAAATAAATATCACTTGTGAACTTCAGATCTCTCTGCCACTGCTTCATCCATCAAAACTAATTCTGTAAAAACAAAGGATGTGACAAACCCAACCAACTTTTCCTCTTATCTTACAGAAAAGCCTGAATTCTATTTCTGGAAATGTCATAACATTCCTATTAAATGATCGAGTCTGTTGCAAACACTTAGTGGTCCTGCAGAAAAGCCATGAGGAGCAACAGCCCTCCTCCCCACACCCACACCAGGGCTGGGCAGCTCAGCTCCCCGCTGCTTATTTTTCCAAGGTGATTACTACAGGAGATGCTCTCAAACAAATGATCTATCAGGGCAGTTTTCTCAGTGCTGCCCATCACTGTGCTGTCCGGTCCTGTTTCATTTCAGCTCAGTTATGAGAGCTCTACGCTGACATCAAAAAGTCAGGCCGTTTGAGGGCAGAGAAGTCAGCCATGAGGTACGCCGTTTTATTTCTTTCTTATTTATTGGTTGAAAAAGACACTTTGACCGGCTGATTTATTTTAAAGGTTAAGTGGGTATGATGAATGGTATCAAAGAAAGCTCTGCTAAACTTTAATTCCCCCCCCCTCCTATTTATTTATTTATTTTTAACTATGCAGACATCAGTAACCTAAAGATATAATTAGCCTAATTTACTGATAGGTACCAGAGCATGATGATGAAATCTGAGCTGGAGACCCTTCTTCTTCTTACAGCTGTGAAGGGATCAGCTGGCACCGACCCCATGAGGACACTGTGTTGGCTCTTTCGTCCTGTTACCAACACTAGCAGTAACACTTCAACACTTCAGAGTCACACATTTGCAGTTTTTTCAAAACCAGGCCTCTGTAAGGACTGCCAGCTACTGCTGTCAGTAATGTCTAGCTCAATGTAAACACTTCATTAGTAATGTGATGAAACTACGTCCTAAGGTTTATTCTAAGTACTAAAATAAATCTTCTCACAGAATGCATATGCATTCATTTATACTGCAATTATATGACCGCAAGTTTAATTTTTACTGTTTAATTATTCATTGTGGATCAGGTCTCAATTGGAGCTAATATGCAAAGATTAGGAAGAATGGGAACTTGTTTATCTCATTTTTTTCCCCCAATTAACTCAAGTTGTTCATTAATCACATTACTTTTCTACTATGTGATATAAAGAAGAAAAAAAACAAAAACAACCAACAGCAAACATCCAAACAAGGAAAAACAACAAAATGACTCACTTGATAGACAAGCAAAATACTCCACAAAATCTACTTGCACAAATAGACACCACTAAAACAATCATAGTACTTATGTGTAGGGGTGGCTCATACCCCCTTGTCCTACAGGTGAAATTTTTCTTCTTTTTTTTTTTGCTTTTCATATCTCCAATATCACAAATGAATTGACCTAAAAACGTATTGTACTAAGGATATTGGCAGAGGTTTCATTAAGAATTTTGCCTTCTGTTCCATACTTGCCATGGCAATAAATGCTGCATCAAATAGCAATTTTATCTCTATTGCCAGGTGCTACATCTGAATTAATTAAAAATAAAACCCCTAATTCCCCAAAAGGTTTACTAAAAGTAACCATTTTCTACATTTGTATAATAAAAAACATGGGAAAGGTTGGAATAAGAAACAAGAGATATATTATTCAGTCCATAAAAACATATCGTTTTAATGACATTTCTGACCTTTAAATCAAACACCATGAACAATGAACACAGACCACAGGGCAAATATATATATATATAACCAAAACAATCTAACTAACAGCAACAAAAAGCTAAGAAGAAAAGGCAGCAGAGAAAAGAGGAGATAGACAGGAGGAATGCTCTGATGCTACAGTAGGACCAAATTTCCACTTGGTAAAAAAACCAAAACCATCAAACAGCATCAGCCACTTCCATGGCACTGGAAGTTCCTATCACTCACCCAGCTGTTCTTTTGATAATTCTAATGTCTAATTTCCGATAAAAACTAGAGACAGATTACAGATTACATTTGAAATGTGGTTGACAAAATAGAACATTATTTTTCTCCTGCCACAGATTTTACCTGATCACTGCCATTTCTTTCTACATCTCATCCCTTTCTTCAAGCCAACCTCCTTGGCTTTTCATTACATAGTACTTAGGCTCACATGCAACATGTGGGACTCTCCAGCATAAGCATGGCTGCCAAGAGCAAGCTTTTTGCTTTACAAGCTGCTCCCTGGCAGAAGCATTCCCCAAAATATGGTGATCTGTGTACTCTCATAGTGGAAATGAGGTCATGGAGTTGCACCAAGATGAGAAGGTGGGACATGCAGCAGGGCATGCTTTTCTTGTTGCTCTCCTCTGTGTGCCCATGGTCTGGACACCTGGCAGACCCCCACCTTCTGCAGGTTGGCTTGATATCCTTGAGTTCCAAAGATACCAAAGGTTTTAAATGAAAAGGCAGTGGGTAGGAATGTAACCACTGGGGGAAGATCATGCCAAATAGTAGTTTCAGAAAGAAAAATATAGGCTGTCTTGTTTCAAACCTTTGTCATATGTTTACACATCTCTCCTCCTTGGGTATTTGCTCTACACGATGCCCCCATGGAGCGCTGATATTATATGCTAGTTCCTTACCCTGTTATTTCTGGCTGCTTAAGCAGCAAAGGACCAATATCCCATTCAGCTATGCTCTGTTAGTGCACCAGAAATCAGTGAGCTATCTGTCTGCAGCTCACTTCCCGCACCTCCCGTCCCTGTGCAGCACTGCTGGCTTTTGACAGTGATTGACGACTCTTACCCATCGTTTTTACTAGGAATGGAATGGATAAATTTCTTCATGAGCAAACCCTTATCTCGCTAACTCTGTGAGCTTTAAGGGTAGAAAGCTTATCCTCCGGAACAGTGTTTCTCTTTTAAAACACCTCCTCCTTTCTCCTCTGATTTATTGTTCATTTATCTTTACTGGAAAGCTGATATTTCTGAGTTACAAACTAGAGACGTCTCGGGCTCTAGTTATGGAAAAGCCAGCCATGGAAACCCAAGTAATGAAACGCCAACACTCCCACCAGCACATCAGCTGTTTTTAGCCCATAGTTGATGAACTGTCAATTATACACAATTTCACATTAAATTTCATTTACACTTAAGTCACAGTGATCTGAGCAGTGGTGTAGATATCCATCCACCAGTCTCCAGTGACCATCAATAATCAATAGCCTCTGCTCATCCTATAACCTTGTTTACTAAGTTGACGTTGACATCTTCCAGGCAGACCTGCTCTCAAGAGAGTATTTTCCCCCAAAGTAATTCACACCTGAAATGTAGAGCACACACACAATCATTCTTTTAATGAAGGCTTACTTCCATTCCATACATCAACTCTCTGTTCCTGTGCACAGGAAAAGCACTTGGGTCACTTTGATTTAAAGGGGAGCTCTAGCTGCACGCAGCCAAATGTCTTAGACGTGGAAAGAATTAAACTAAGGGATTATTAAGTTGTATTCAGCTATCACTCCACTCCCACTGAAGAGCCAACAAAGTACTCACGCACTCCAACCTCTCACCATCGCATTTGGTGATGACAGTCCTGAAAACCTTGGTTCTTTGTGGCATTCTATACCATTCTCTGGCTTTTAAGTGCATATATAAAGGGAAGAGTAAAGAGTGAACACCTTCAGCTGGGCCATTTGGACAAGTCACACAACTTGGTATACATAATACCATCACTTCATCTTTTGAAAGTCTACCCAATCTACCAGGGAACAGAAATGCCAATTGAGCCCTAAGGCTTAAGACATCCAAAGCTGGTAGGCAACTACGTATCAGTCTTGTGACAAAGGCTTTTCTCCAGTAGTTGTTGACACAGGCAAATTTCTGACAGTGTTTGAGAGTCAAACAAGGAGCAAAGGATGATCAAAAGCCTGCAAAGAGAAAAAGCACTCTTAGCCTATTCTTGCATTCTGCTAGCTCCAAGCCCTGCAAGTTAGGCTAAACAGTATTCAGTGATTTATTCTGCTTAGCTTTAGGTAGATAGAATACTAAAATATTCTCCTCCATCTGTATAACCAAGATGTTGTAATTGCAATATAATCAAAAGAGTAAGGCAAAAGCAAACAAGGATCACAAAAGAGAATAAGTAGCAGAGCTTACCCTTGGGTTGAGCTCACTAGAAGATACCAAAAGAGGAGGATCTCCAGAAGAGATCCTTCCCCTCTGGTAGCCAGCTCTTCAATAGGTCCAGGAGGGGTGCAGCCTGGCTCCACCCCTTCCGGCAGCACAGGTGAATTGCCTTCACCTGTGCTCCTCTGGCTGACTCAAGGCTCACCTCAGGTGATTAATCAGAGGTTCAGGCCGTGACTCAGCAGTTCCCATACACCATCTTAGCAGTAAGGCAGGATGTGGGGAAGAGAGGTGAAATCACGTCTGTTTACATCACCTTTTAATTTAGCTGATTTTGGCTGAAAGGATTATGTTAGAGATTATTCCTTCAGAGGTTTCTGTAAAGCAAGGATTTTATTTATTTATTTATTTATTCAATAAATTGAAAACTTCAGGGCCTCCTAATACATGTGAATATTTTGCTGAGCTTCTGCCCAGGATAATAATTCTTGAAGCAACCAAAGTCTGATTCTTCCAGTAATGAACAGTAAAATCTTGTCTGGGGGAGAATAGTGATTAGATTGCAACTGTGAGTTCCTTACAAATGTAAAGCCATTTTGCTTGAGACAATATTAAGATGCTAGTATGCAAGGTTTGATCATTAATTTTGGCTAACGTTACACGTTAATGTTGCTACAGTCTTACACTTTTTTTTCTTCCCTGGTTTTAGACAGCCTTAATCATGCTTGCAGCTGGTTCTAATTGCTGAATTGTATCACTCTCCACCTTCTCTAAAATGCTTGGGGGAAAAGAAATAGTGAAGATTAATGATAGACATGTAATTAGAAGAAAATGTAAAGATCTTGTGTTAATCATTCAGAAATAATTTGATAAATATGAAATTCTGAAGAGCTCTCAGAATAAAAGATGATAAAATGAGTACTGTAGCACAAAGCTAAGCAAATTTATATGTACCACACTCCTTGCAACTGGAAAGAGAGCTCACATGAGCACACGCAAGCTTGTGGGTATGCTAGGGAGGCTTTATTAACATAATGGAATTCAGCATGGAAGACCATCTGTTTTAATTGAGCAAGCTTATTCGTACAACGCTTTGCTCCACTAATCTTGTTTAGATTAATGTTAATGTTCTATTAAAAGGTAGTTTATCATCTCACAATACTGAGTTAAAGTATTCACACCCTTAGTAATATTCTCAGCTCCTATGGTGGTGGAAGTTCACTCATTATGTCTATTGATCATCTTATAGCACAACTATTAAGGCTGATACTTTGGTTAAAAGTAACCAGAGGTCTTTTTTTTTTTTTTTTTTTTTTTTTTTTTTCCAGTAGGGTAAAGGCACAGATAAAAACCTTTTATATAATTAATTTAAAATATGAAAGAACACAGTCTGCAATATGATTCTCAATTACAATTTCAGACAAATACAGAATAATGCTTTAGCTAATAATACCTTTCAAGATGTAACAAAGAATAAGTACCAGACTGGGATGGGTTTCTCCAGATAGCTATTTTTTTCTTTCCTTCCTGTGACACGTCTTCTCACTGTAACACTTTACCTATCCCTTTCCTTTGCTTTTAATGAGAAAGTAGGAAGTTGTTAGTTGGAAACATGCCTGTCATTAGAAAAGCAGATGCAGGGTGAGTCAAAGAAAGTGAAGCAAAGCACATTTCATATACAGATTCCAAATCCCAAAACTGTGGGAGGCGTCAGTAATCCTGGAGCTTTAACTGTGGTTTTTTGTTTTGATTTGTTTTGTTTTGTTTTTGTAAATATGGCTGAATATGAATATGAGCTCTTGTATCCTCCCTGTCTGGTGAATGTTGTACCTAACTGTTCTGGTAATTCTTTTTAGAAGAATTACCTCAAACTCTTTGCCTCTTGGCCGTCCATTTCACCTCACTGTCATCTGTCCTTGAGCACCCCTGGGCCCCTCTGCATTGCACCAAGCAGCAGCTTGTGCCCCTCCTCAGACGGCCATTCTCCTGCCACCAGAGCCTTGGCATTGCCATCTTCCACCAAGGAGCCCTGCTCCTTTTCCTTTGTTGCTCCATCATTTTGGAACTGCAGCAATGCTGCCTTCACATTTTTCTTCAGACCCCTCCTTCGAACTAGCTATAGGACAAGAGGGAATGGCTTCAAGTTGTGCCAGGGGAGGTTCAGGTTGGGTATTAGGAAAAATTTCATCTCCGATAGAGTGGTCAGGCACTGGAATGGGCTGCCTAGGGAGGTGGTGGGGTCATCATCCCTGGAAGTGCTCAAGAAACATTTAGGTATTTAGTGAGGAAATCTTGGTTGTAGGTGGGTGGTTGGGCTGTATAATCTTGGAGGTCTTCTCCAACCTTGGTGATTCTATGACTCTATGATTCTAAACATATCCTTTGCCAAAAATCTCTGCAGCAGTGAGGCAGCTGCTGTTCTGGACGGCTGCCTCCTCATGCAGTTGTTGTCTCTGTTGACATGTCCCATGTGTACATCTCAATTCATCAAGCATGCTTTGTCCCACATCAAAACGGCAAACCCACAAGAGCCAGGATCAGATTTTTTCTGTTTCTTTTGTACAGTGATGTTTACAACTGCAGTTACTGAAAACCAGTGTGGTGCAAATAAAATTATGAAAGTGACAAAAGTAACTCTGCTTCTCCTGAAATTTCAAGCATGGCTTGAAGGAGTCACTTAGAATTTTTACTTCCTAAGGGAACATTTTGTAATTACATTTTGGACATATGAACAAGGAAGATGAGGGTTACCAAGAGAAGATGAAATATATGTGAAGAAATTCTTCAGATGCCATTCTTAAAACAATAATCTCACAAAGCAATAAATTCAAGGGAGATTTCTTCCCTGAATACCCAAACATGCCAGCTGTTAATTAAAATTCAGAAAAGCTTCTGTGTGGTACAAAAGGATCACCATTCCACCTCTGCAGAATCAGGAACCTGAGGAGAAGGTAAATGGTTCATCCAAGAAAACTCAGATGGCAGTGTCCAGACTGTGAAACACTCCAAGCAACACTGGACACTCTGCTCTTATGCTGGGTTGTTGAAAGCTCCCCATTTTAACCAGGCTTAAGTTTTAAGTATCTCAATAACTAAACCTGAGTTGTAGTCTCTGCATTGAGCTTTTAAAAATCCCATATGTGCCGACTCCAACATGCACTAATTATGTGGATTATGTAGGACATAAAAGCATTTTCTCATTAAAGAACCACGCTCTGAAATCCTCTCCCAAATTGGTGTACTCTGGTGAAAACGAGACCAGCTGAGGACATCTGTGTAGGAGCCACAGTTTTTCACAAGGATATCGGAAGAGACTTAAACCAACTCCTTAATTTGCAAGTGGAATTGTTAATGCCTCCATCAGCAAGACAAGATACATTTCTATCTCTAACGAGTGACATACATCTCCAGCTAACAAGCCATACAACCTCTGAGCAAATGTTGATGACTTCACAAGGGAGACACACAAGCCAGAGATTGCTCTGGAAAAGCTGATAGTGATAAGGGTTAGAAATCATGAACTTCATGAATATTTGTCAAGTGCCCATTCAATGCTCCAGGCTCTGTCTAACATGCTAAAATTACAAGGGACAGAACAATATTTAAACAAACCACCATACATCTCTGCCCTCATCTGTTTTCACAGTTTGTCGTCCTTTTTCAAGAACTTTCTAGTACTGAGCACCAGCTCCCACAACCCATCCCTTCTGCAGAACAGGTCAGGGCTGTGGGCATGAGAGGTCTGCCTCATGGCTACTCATCTTTTGGGATGTTTTCTACATTCTGGGAACAAGTATCCTAGCACAGATTGGAGAGCAGCATGGCTCTGGATGGCACAGTGTCACCTGGCTCCATACACTTTGCTTCTCTGAACCTAGGAAGAGTAGGAGAGGCAGCCTGGGAGTATGAGAATGCTGGGACAGAGTGAGAATGCATGGGAAGAGTGAAAGGACGGGGACAAAACTCTAAAAGAATCACAGCTACCAGACAATTAACTTCCAGGCTTCCTGGAGGTGGTTTCTGCATAGGCTTTTTTAAATTCCCTCTCAGTTTTGCAGTCACACTTTTTCCTCAGGTCAAAGTCACTCTATGCAGTGTTTTTGCATCACAGTGTGCAAGGATCTGCCTGTCCTTCTGATAGACTCATTACGTAAATGAGAGAAGTCTCGCCACTGATGATGTGGGTAAGCCCCTCACCTCCCCTTACCAGGATGGTTTTTTCCATACAGAGGGCAGAGAAAGCTGCTCCTCCGCAGCTGGCATCCCTGGGGGGGTGCTCCTCTTTCCCTGGATGAGTGTACCTACATAGAAGGCACAAACCTGAATACTGCGTTGAGTCAGGGCTGATCTTGTCATTAATGCAATGCTGAAAGTGACTTGCATTTTTTTCCTCTTAAAAGAGACAAGAAATGCATTCAGAAACCTGCGACTAAGTTGCATGGGCTATTAGCCAATGCACTGTACCTACACATGACAAATTATGCATTCACCCATTGTTTGAAAGTTTTGAATTCACTGTTGGTGGTAAACTTTTTACTAGAACACACAGATGGTCCTGCCTGATCTTGTTAATGAAAAACTCTCACACAGCTACAAAAACAGACGTGATCATCTGTTTTTCAACATTCTGAAAAAAATCTACAGAGGTGTAAGGTGCTATACAAATGAGAATAATTAGCTTGTGCCATCTGTGGACATTAAAAAAAAGAGTATCTGTATTCCTGTTTTATAATGATAAGTATTATATCTCCAGAAAAGTATGCACTTAATAACTTTTCAATTTATTGTGACCTTGTGCTCCAATTTACTTAAGGAACTATAATACTAGCTGTGCCTCACACCTTTTCCACCTTATAATTAGCAAGTAATAAAAAATGCTATTAAAAAGTAATAAGTCTGAAGCTCTCTGACAATTCACTGATTAATTCTGAAGATTTTAAAGCACATTGGAACATACTTGGCTGAAACATCAATTTTATCCAATTCTCAGTACCAGAACACTGTACAGCTCACCTACACAACAGCAGCAGGAATAGAACCCCAGTTCATGGCTTGCAGATAGAAAAGCACTTTACAGACATTTCCTCTCTAGGGCTGTATTCTGCTGTTGCACATACAGTGCTGCATGCCTGGGGTCTTCAGGGAGGAAGGCACAGCACTGCAGCAGTTTGGGAGTGGATGCTGTTAGCATCTGATGAGGAATACTTTATACTAATGAGTGCCTTATAGCAACAACAGTAAAACTTACAGGACTGGATTTCACCTGATTCTGTGTAACGTCCACTGAAGACAATCACATGCAGTGGGGATGCAGAGCATACACTTGAAAGTTTCCAGAAGAGGGGTGACCAGGCTGCTCCTGCAGGCTGCCCCAGCTGGGTTCTTGCTGGCACTCCTGGCCTTGGGAGAGAGATTATTGCTGCAAAAGTCTGGTCGTATGCATTTAAAATTCTGTATAAGCACACATTTGTTGTCATCCTCTGTGAAGTGGGTACCGGAGCACTACAACGTTAATGGTTTTCATATGGCAACGGGTTGATGGTTGGACTAGATGACCTTAGAGGTCTTTTCCAACCTTAATGATTCTATGATTCTACATTAAAGGAAGACAAATACTGTGCAGTGGGCAAACGTCAACTGTGCAATGCCAAGCTGGAACACTGTTGCTTTAAAAACAAGCAGAGCATTCGCTGCTGCCATTTCCAGTCCTGGTGTTTTCCCACTCATAAACTTATACTATTCACATGCAGAAAAAAAGCAAATCACTTTAAGCCTCCAAACAATGCAGCACCTTTCTCAACAGCATCTCCTCCAGAGAGATTCATACATTACAAAGGGTTAAGTTCAACAATGAGAACTGGGGGCAGCTGAGTTGTTAACATCAGCTCCTTTGCATTCAGCCATGGCCACTTCTCAGCCTTCTCATGGGCACAGCTGGGGTCAGTCAGCCCCTGCCTGGTCAGCCCAAGGGCTTGGAATTGTCTGACCTTATCAAACGTTTCCTCTGCTGACCCATTTTTATTTTTCTTCCTGAGGTACTCCCTTCTCTCGTCTGACTGCTTTTGTTTGTGAGATGTGTACATACATTCCTGTTTGTTGAAGTTTCTAGAGTACCTGCCTTCATGATCACCACTGTACTCGTTTAAGTTGCAGCACCTCCTAATTAATTTATCTTAAAATGTCTTCTCCCAGACTCCCATTGGATAGAAAGTGGCACAGCTTTACTTTGAGATGACTTGGAAGAGCATGCATGCACTGCTATCTCATATGTGCACTCTGAAGTCAAATCAATTCACAAAGTCACCTTCATAAAATGGGAAATGATGAGAAAAGGGTGAGTTCTGTTACACAAATTACTACCAATTCACTATGGTGCTTTAATGTCATTCCTGTTCTTCAAAGATGTCACTGAGCGTACCCAGCAAGTAAAATGCCCATATGAAATTAAGACACTAAAAGTAAATGCTTGTTCCTATATTGTAAAGACCCTCATAAACGTCAGAAGTTTTCATTTCATGCACACCACAGCTTGTAAAGACACGGGAAACATTTGGTTCTAATGGCAAACCAATGTTCACTTCAGCACTGTGCTGCCCATTAGCATCCAGTGATGTTCTCCTGGAGGTCTAACAGCCAGACATGAGCCTACAAGGACAGAACAAGAACAGGAGTTTTGTTGCAGTGCCGTTCCAAACGCCAAGGAGGTGAATGATTCATGTACTACTCAACATACATTTTTTTCCTGATATCCAACCTTATATCCCACTTCATTAGTTGGTTACCTCATTAGTTGTTTCCATCCCTAACCACCTGTTTTGGCTGTGAGGAGGGAACACCTGAGAATGTGACCCCAACCTCCCCTGGCAATGGAGATCGAGCCCTCCGTGTTATCCCAGGAGAAGAGGGAGGAGATGCTCATGTGGGACATCAGCCTTCCCCAAGGCAGGATCCCCTTTCGAGGAGGAGAAGTCAATATACGCTCAATTAGCATATTTTGCAGCCTTGGAAATGTTAACAAGTTTGGTGGTTTTTTTTTTTTTTTTTTTTTTTTTTTTTCCCCTCTTTTGCTTTAAATGAGTCCAATCAAAATTAAGGGATTTCCGTGTGCAATATGGATCACACACACACTTTTGCATGAGGGATTTGTGTTTTGTAAATTATACCCTTTAGCCATATCACTAGTCATTAACCTAATTTAAATTTCAATAAGAAGATTCTCAGCTTTTATCATTAAAATTAACTAGCTCCTCACTGCGAAGATACAATCAGGAGGCTGAGGTGAAGGGATATCGCCAAGTACCTCTGATTAAATCCACTTTTATTCAGCAGCTCCTTGTACTCCCCTGCAGTGCTACAAAAGCAACTCCCAAGCGACTTCCCCTCGCTGACGGATAAGGTGTCAAAGTATCCCTTTTGCAGTGTCTCAAAGGCCACTCACTGCCTGCTGTTCCTGCTAACCGCTGTCTGTCATGTATTGCTAAGATTTATAAAGACACTGCTGGGATCATCTCGCAAATGCCTTTCTACCCTGTGTTCAAATGCAGAAGGTCATTCCGGGAATTACCTGTGCAAGCAGCAAAGGTAATGCTCAGGAAGAGATCTCTCTCTCTGTGCAAGATGTTCATGTCTGTGCTGTGAAGCTATCTCTGATCACAGCAGTGGGATCAGAGCGCGCAGTGACCCACGGCTGCAGGTGTCCCAGGTGATGGGACATAACTGCAGTCAGAAGCTGGTGGGACAGGCATCCTGCACCAAAATCAGCTGCAGAAACAATCCTGGAGAGGAAATCCCAGTAATGCTGTGTGTGGGAATGCAGACGGGGATGCAGACTTTGGATGGGTTGTCCCCTGGGCTTGGTGGCACTTGGCCCAACCAAGCTTGTGCAAGTCCAAGCAGGGACTCATGGGGGACTTTATCTAGCTGAATTCTTGAAAGTTCAAGGAGTGTCTGGACAACATTTTTAGATGTAGGTTTTGATTTCTGGGTGGTTCTGTGTGGAGCCAGGAGTTGGACTCTATTATCCATATGGGCCCCTTCCAACTCAAAATATCACAGAATCATAGAATGGTTTGGGTTGGAAAGGACTCCAACGATTATGAGGTTCCAACCCCCCTGCCTCAGGCCGGACCACCAACTTCCAGATCTGTCACTAAACCAGGTTGTCCAGGACCCATCAAACCTGGTCCTGAACACCTCCAGGGATGGAGCATCCACAGCCCCTCTGGGCAAGCTGTTCCAGCACCTCACCACTCTGTAAAGAACTTCTCCGACATCCAATCTAAACCTTCCCTCCTTGAGCTTAAAACCATTCCCCCTTGTGCTATCACTGTCTACCCTTGTAAAGAGCTGATTCCCCTCCTGTTTATAATTCCCTTTTAAACACCGGAAGGCTGCAGTGAGGTCTCCTTGCAGCCATCTCTTCTTCAGGCTGATATTCTACTATTCTATGAAATTATACATTTTAACTGTAACAAACCAAGACAGAGTGAAGTCCAGCTCCTATACTGAGCCCTGCCTACGGGCAGGATCACATCCTGCATCTCAGGACTGGCAGGTGAGGAATCACAGCACTTTCAAAGCTGATTTGCTGCAGAGCACGTTCTCAAATCTTCCTCCCAGAAGTGGCTTTAAAAACAGGGGCCAATAACAGCCAACACAAAGACAAAAGAGTGTGGAATTATAAAAACTAACATTGGAAAAATCTGGGAAGACTTCTCTGGGGCTTCATCTAGAAAAAAAATTCTTCTCTACAAAAGGACATTTCAGAACTAACTGAAGCAGCTCAGATTTTATGGGTCCTGGTGATGTTGTAGAAAATTAACAGGATCATGTATTTCACAGAAAACAGCTAGAAAGGATGTTGAAAAGAGATGTTGTTTTAATTGGATTTCTTTGTTCTCCTGTTATCTTCAGCACCTCGACAATGCCTGTAGTACTCAGTCTTCCGGGACTTAAGAAAGCTCTGTTTCTTTGATTGTATTCTCATTTGAAACTTAGATGAGAAATATTTCTATGTAAGAAAAACCATGTATACAAGAGGATACAAAGGACACCCCATGTTAACTGCCGTAGGACAAACCTGCTCCATGCCACCGGCGACAGATGTAACCCAAGAATTCTAAATTCCAATCAAATTGAACTGAAGATTAATTGCCAAATCCATCAAAGTACTTTGGGGAAAAGTGGTAAACTGTACATAAACATTCAGGGACTTTTGCAAACTCCCATAGCCTATAATTAGGTTTACTGAACACTATCAAATCCGAAGCTGCAGTGCAAACATAGACAGTTTTTGTTGTTTTAAGATGCGTACACAGATACATGAAATGTGTCTAATTACCAACAGTTGTTTTGCTTCCCTCTTTAATTTCAACAGCACAAATCCATTTGCTGCAAGAGTTTCATGTACAGTGGAATAATTAACTGCAAAATCTGAATGTCTACAAAGTTGAGAAGTAAAATACGGAAATGGAAATAGTCATAAGCACTTGATAAAGCCATTTAGCTAGAAAATTCTGAGTAGGGATCGTGGTGCCTACACCTCTATTACCATTTACATTCAGCTTCATTAAGTTCTCATCTTTACTTTTCTCCTTACGGAGAAGCAAACAAAATCCCTTAATCCTGCACTTTTATCAAGGTGAAAAGGACCACATTTAGCATGAAGCCCTTATGGGTTTCACTACGCTCCGTGCCTGCAGCACTCTGACACCACAGAACCAAACCAGGTCATTTCTAGCCACAAGAACTTTGGGAAGTGTCCTCATTTTCTCCTAAATCCCTTATCCTTTAATTTTTTTTAATTTTTTTTTTTTTTTTTTTTAATTTTTACTTTGTTTATTTATGTATTATGGACAGCTTTTAAGATTTTAAAAGGAAAGTCATTTGGCCACGTGCACCCGCATCACACATACATACTGCCCAAATAACACAGAGACCACAGGGTGCTTCACTACAATGATATCCCATGCTCTGCTATTTATGTGCTTTTCCATCAGAGACGAATTGAACCCACCGGTGATTTCCTTTGCAAAACAGAGGCACAGTAAAATTTCATGAACACTGAGCATGCACCCAAGGCTAAAAATGAGGCAAGACTTGTTTCTCATACACAGTCCATGTCTGCACTTGTGCTTGAATAAATGCATTAGTATTTTCAGCAAATGCAAAATTACACACATTTTAAGACTGAAGACACAGCCTTCACAGTTTCAACACATACATACAATAGCCATTTTAGGAATGGATCTATAGATGAAATCCTTCACTGTTTACTATCCTGTGCAAAATATTTCCCAGATGTGAGAAATAAGTACACAAATCTACTTGCTAGTTGAAGTAATTTTACAATTAACTGGAACATTTTTTTGTTATTATTTTTGGTATTTCTGTGTTGGATTTTAGAAGCATAAATCATAATAATTAAAGCTTTGACATAAGAAGTTATTATGTTCAAATCCAGCTCTCCATGCAATGAGAAAATACAACGTGATGTTTTCAAATTTCAGATTAACAATAATTCCTTGATTTCAGAAACACAGTAAAGAATATGGTAGTAAAGTTATATGCAAGTGGGCTACAATGAATTCCAGGGCTTTGCCTTCATAGAAGTGTGTCAGCTGTCAGAGAAGCTTTCTTTGGGGCACACAGAAGTTTGCTCCTGCATTGTATCCAGCATCTGGTGTCTTAGACTCCAAAACTGGTAGGTGTTTTAAGAAATTTTCTGTCTCACTTGTGGTTTGATGGCATTATCTGTGCCTCAGAAGACAACATAAGGACTGCAGTAACTGGATGGCATTAAGGACAAGACTTTTGCTCTTTGATTCTTTGATGCAGCAGTAACCCCCAAGCTCTAATTTTTCTAAAATCCCAGTTCCAGCTGTGTTTCTACAGCATTCTCCTCTTCATCTTTGCCCATTTCTTTGAAAAGAATTAGCATTGCCAGTTTGAAGTAAACTGATAGTTATAGAAGATAAACTTTTATAAAGCACGATTTCATATTGCATGAATAAGCTTAACATAATCTCCTAGAATTCACTGTATATTCAACCCTAAGGGAATTAGAAGCCTAACTCACCTTGACTTTTCATTGTATTTTGAGTCTAATTGGCTTAGCATTCTCTGAAATTTCTAGCTTTAATTATTTGTTACATTAGTCCTTAAAGTTACAGCTGAGTAAGAAAAGTGAATAAAAAGCTACTTATCTCATTTCCTATGCAGGGTAACAACCTTGCAAGCGCATCAGTGAACCTCTTTTAGACAAGAACATTGGCCTCTTCAAATTCAGGATCCAGTAAGCCAAATACTTTGAGGATCCAAAAATCCAACAAGCCAAACTGCTGATGTTAACCTGTGCTCCATGAGTTCTTTTTGAAAAATTGGAGTATCCACCAACCTCTGCAACATGGAGATGGTCCAATGAGCAACCTGCTCAATTAGCAAAATTAATTCTCTGATAGGACAACATTTTTCCCTTCTCCCTTCCAACAACGGCTCTGCTTTCAACCTCAGCCATTCCATGATTCTGTGATACTTCTCTAGAACAATAACATTATGCACAGCCTGTCCAGATAAATGACAAAGGATGTTTCTATACTAGAGACATTAACTTAACCCTGTGGTCTAGGTACGATTTAATTTTCCTAGACTATTGTGTACTTCTAAGAAATTTTCACATTAAAAACCTGCTTTGGGTGGAACCTGAGCCAGTTACGAGCACCACTGGTATCCAAAACACACAGACCATGTGTGCAGGAAGGCCATGACCTCAAAGGAAAACAAACAGCCCAGCGCCATCAACTGGCATCTACAAGTGAATCAATGGGCTGTAATTTCTGAATTACATATATTAAGGCCTACAGTATGATGAACACTATGGACAAGAGTAATGACTTCCTCAGCTTTCTCATCCAGCTTACTAACCTCTTTTGTGGGGTTTTTTTTTTTTTGCTGTTTGTGTAGTTGACACTGAAAAGGTCCATGTTTTTTAAAGAAAGAACAAAAACAGTGTGTGCTACTAACTTCTTGCTGCTGTACACTGGCAAATGCTCAAACTGCAGAAATCAATGAGCTGCATGATTCTCTTTGCTTACTGTCCTTTTACATCTTGCACAGCTTCTGCCACAGCTCAGCATCCAGCCTGCCTAGAGATCAGAATATCAAAGTATTGGAGGAAGAGAGGGGAAGAGGGCACTCTGTAATCACCGCATGTGTCCCTTCCAGTTCCAGTGGGAAGGATTTTCAGGCAGGTCTCTCCTTTGCTGTCAGTAAAACTTTTTCATTAAATCTGCACCAGTTTTATACTTGCATCTAGATTTAAAAGGGAGTGACCATGACCAGGAGAATGAGGATAAGCAGGTGCTACTCCATGGACATCTGGAGAAGTTTAAGAGTTCCCACCCTCCTACCATCTACAGACTTTACCACACATGTGTGACTTTATATTTGCCCACATCATAAAAAGCTTTGTAAGACACATTATGACATTGCCTCTGTCTCATTTTTTTTTCTCACCAAAAAAGGCAAAGCTACACATCATATTATTTCTAAACAGATGGGATGCAGGGTGAAGGGTGGGAAGGGCTCATATTGTAAATGAGAACTGGAGGCAGGAGTTTTGTGGTGTGACTTACACCTCTGTGTCCCTCTGTGTTCCCAATTTGTTAAATTAGACAGCAGGATAGGATTGCAAAAAATGATACTAGGAAGAAGTATTTTCCTACATCATCTACACATGAGAGATAGCATGGATCAACTGGGATGGAAGTTGGTGCTGTGTCAGTTCCCACTGGTGGGGATGGCCAATGTGGAACCTCAGCTGGCTGTAGTGGGCACATTTCCAACTCAGCTGGAGCTGACTAGCAACTTGGAGGGCTGTTTCATTTGCTCATAGAGTGGTAAGCAGAGAAGTAATATGAATAAGCTATGCATAAATGAGATGCTTTGTAATCGGAAAGGGGAAATGAAAAGAAAAATACAGTCAAAGGTGTTTGCTCCCTTAGCTACTATAGCAAATAGCCAAGGCATGTATCCATAAATGCAGCTGGAACCTTATTTTAGCCTTGTTTTAAATAATAGAACATTCAGTGCTTTGACTGGCATTATTTCCAATTCACATTCCAGTAAACTGAACCATCTCCTTTCCTATTTCCCTCCAGAAGTAGAGTTCCCATAGACCCAGGCCTCCAGCCATCCCTGCAGGGATCTGTAAGAGGCACAGACCCAGGGCAGAGTAACTGCTATGGAGGGAAGGAGAGCAAGGAACATATTTGTCCTTAAAGCTGGCAATTCAGACAGTCTATCTTTTTGTACAAGCAGTTCTACAGGACCAAGGTGAAATGCAATTGTGCAGTGCTTTAGAATTATGAGTTAGAAAGCACCTCTGCATATAAATGATTGCCCTTATTATTAGTCTCTAAGGTAAGTTTCATCCTGCAGAGATGCTAACATAATAAATCTGAAGACCATTTTATAATATAAACAGTTTGTGGGAAGATGCAGCATTCAAATTCTCATTTTGACTGCTGGAATGGTAAAAGTCTGGGAGAAAAGGAGAATAAAGCTGAAGTTCCAATGAATGCAAGTTAACCTCATACCTCCTCCCAATCTCAGTGCTCCCCATGCAGTGGCTTGCTTTGGAGGCTGAGTTTGCTTCCACTGCATTATGTGCTACAGAGCTGGGATGTCAGATTTTGTCACTGTTACAACAGAGAACACCTTTCCTGAGACAGAGGTATAAATATAATCATTTTCATTGTGAAATTTGAAATATTCTAACCTCAATTTCATAATGCAAATTTCTTACTTCCAGAGGTAAGAAAGAAGGGAAGGGAAGGGAAGGGAAGGGAAGGGAAGGGAAGGGAAGGGA